>NW_026556810.1:0-31110 GCF_029017545.1 Prosopis cineraria
AAATATAATCAAGTAAAAAAAAAAACCAAACTCATTGCTGCTAGAATAGGATTAATCGAAAATAATATACCTTAATTTAGAATTTATATAATCAAATTAAAACCTTTTCCGTGCCTAGGATGAAGAAAGTACACTAGTTGAATGATGAGCCTTGTCAACAATCTTGGTCACCCAGTGGCGCGCATGCGTGGCTTGTTGGATCAGTTCAAAGGATGCATTCCAAGAAAAATACCCAAAAGCATAATAAGTTTGACGTGAAAGTATCTCTAATGTATATTCGGTTAATAAATGCTTTGGCGTGTATATTATATAATATAATGTTCAATTTCGTCACTTTGACGAAGAAACATGAAATATTTCAAGGGATATATAGATATCATTCTTATTCTCTTACGACTAAAATGTTCTTATTATTCTGATGATGATCGGTTCTAGAGAATAGTGGTGTGGACGAATGCGCAATTTCTTCAATTCCGTTGTGCCCATCTCCTCCATCATTCAATAATGCTCACACTCTCACCATATGAATTCACCGTCTTTAATTAATATTCCACTAAATATAACGCGTGCCCATTTACTCATTTTTTAAAACAAAAAAAAATACTCTCTGGCTTTCGCCTTTGGTTTATAATGGAAATAAATAGCTCATCATCACCAATTAATAGCTTGGAAATGATTTCTATAAATTAATTAGTTATGTAATATAATGTCTTAGCTTGTTATATATAGCAGGCCTAATAAAATTTTGAGAAAATTAGGAAAAAGGACCTAATTAAAAACAAAATTGGTTTTAGGGACTAAATGTACTTAAAAAACTAACGTTAATATTTTATTTATTAAATAATTTGAGCAAATAATTGAAATGAATCTCTGTGTTAATTTTTTTTTCAAAAAGGCATAAAATCTAGTCACCAGAGATCCAATGACCAAAACTGAAGCTTCGATAGGTGACAGTGCACCTGCCAAAGCTCTGGCTAGTAAGTGAAGGGTAGCAGAAAGTGTCGCTGAAAAAAACCAACACTACTTGTTACATGCAAGCATTAAGGATTACATGTAAATTCAACAAGTAGAGGATGTAAGGAGGTGTAAGGATTTTAGCTTGAGTACAAAGGTCTGGCTTGAGATATAAGAGTTTTGACTTCAGTGTCAGGCTTCTAACTTGAGGTACAAGGCTTCTAATTTGAGTATAAGGGGATCTAACTTGGGGTGAAGTTTTCTAGCTTTGGTACAAGAAATTTGGCTTAAGGTGCCCGTGTTCTAGTTTTGAGATCAACATTTGAAGTCAACATTGGAATTTAACAAAAAAAAGCAAAATGTTTCGTTTTAATAATTTTAAAGGCAAAATTACTCCAACAAAAATATTAGGATGCTGGATGCGCCTCAAAAATAATTTAGGGGCAAAAATGCACTTTAACCCAAAATTAAAAACTATGTGTTCTAACATTTTTTTTAACTAAATAATGATTTTTAAATAATCATAATCACCTTTCTCGTTACAATTTGTTTCTTATTTTTAATTTAGTATCATTTAAAAAAATTCTCTTACATTTATACATGAGATCTGGGTCTATATCAAAACATTTATTTAACATAAAAAAAATTTGAATTGATTTATGTCAAACCTATTTTTTTTTTTAACAACATCAAAATCTTTTTATTTAAATTGATTTTTTGGGAAATGTTATCATTCCTATTATTATTTTCATTTTTTATTAAAAAAACTTGCAACGCACGTGATTAAATCTAATTAATTACATAACTTGTTAAACTTAAAACTAAAACAATATGAGTATATAAATAAAAATAATTTAAAAATAATTATTAAATTATATCAATTATAATTAAAGCATACAACTTAAAGTTAAATATATATATAAAGGCATAACACATCATTACAATACTACAAATAGTCTCTAAGTTGCAAAAGTAATAGCACTAGATATCAATATCAACTCAATGATTTTCTTTTTAATTGAGATACTTGAAGTGATTGATTCTTTCAAAAATAAAACAAGAAATATAATATAAATAAAAATTAATAAATAGATAGATATAAAAAAATTATACCAATATAATTAATATATTTTAAAAAAATATATTATCCTGCAATGCTTACTTTATCTCATTAAAATTATCAATATCATGAACTTTTAGTTTTGAATATAATTATAAATATTAAATTATAATTAATATAGTTAATATAAGAATAAATTATATTAATATATATAATATATATTTTAATATATATATATATATATATAATATTTGGGACACGATGAGATGTTTCAAGGCTAACCTCATGCCCCATCCCATCCCACAAAATCTTGTCCAAAGTAATGGAGACAAGTACAAGGTTAAATACCACTAAACAAAACTATATAAATTTAAATAAATTATAAAAAGAAGTAGCAATAATGATCGATTACGAGAGATAGGAAAATTGTGTGAGTATGTTTTTTTTTTTGGGGTACTTTTTTTTTTTGGGTACATTTTAAGTTTTAACAAAGAAAGGTCTAAGCTTATAATCCATATGCAAAATTGTCAGTACCTAATTTTTTGAATTGACTGCAAGTAGCTCGTCATAAAATACAAATACAGAAATTTCTGAAACGACCTAGACCTTCAACTATGTACAACTATATGCGTGGGATCTCAGTTGCGAAATGGATAAGTTTATGTCATTTTCCACATCAATTTTGGGAGGGAACAGAGAGGCACATATATTTGATTTTGAAAAGTAGGTAGGAAAGTTGTCCAATGTGGTACAACCTCAACAATCCAACCGACCATTGTTGGGATTGTTTCTGCCATGTACAGACTTTGATTTTCCCGTCTGTACATCTCAACATTTCTATCACAAAGCCTTGTTCATAATTATAAGCGTTGTACACTTCAAATTAAATCTTTGCAAATAATGCTCAAATGTTTCAAAGACAGCATTTATGCGTTTGTTGAATATCGTATAAAACTTTCCTTCAAATATTGTATGTATATGCTTCGTAATCCCAGCCTCCTAAACTGAAAATCCTGCCCCACCCCTGGTTGTTACTTATATTTTAGAAAATAAATTTTAAGGGCTAGATTTATTTCTTAAAACTTAGGCAATAATGTTTTAAATTACTAAAATGTATATTTATATTAATTATAATTTTAATATGTGCAATTCTTACTTAAAATTAAAAAAATTTTATATTGATAATTTTAATGATACAGGGTAAGCAGTATAAGATAATCTCTTTTTTTACAATATATGAATACAATTTATTGTTATATCGATCTATTTAATAACTTTTGTTTATATCAGATTTCATGTTTCATTTTTAGAAAAGTCACTAGTTTAGCATATCTTAACTAAAGAAGAAGAATAATGACTTAATATTGTGTCTAACTTATCTGCTGTTACTTTTATAGTCTAGAAATTAAAAGCTATAGAAATTGAATTATAATAAGTTAAAGTTTAGAGATTAAATTGTAATTAAATTAAAATTATAAAAATTGAGTTATAACGAATTAAAAGTCAAAAATTGAGTTAAATATCAAATGGTTAATCTGGTCTTGAAAAAAATATTAATTTTCTCTAATTTTTATGCATAGATATAGTTGGCGGGCATTGGGTAATCGGTCAGGGGAGGTTGATCTAACATCCTGCAACATTTGGGCCATTCTGAATTGCTGTCACTTGTTAAGCTCTCTGTTGAGCTATCAAACGCTTCAAACTCATTCTTCAGCTTAATCTGACAACAATTATGACTTCATTTTTACTTCGTCATTGTTTACATAAATGGGAAAAATCAAACTTGAATTCCAAAATACCAATTTCATAAAAGTTAAATCTTAACAAAATTTACTGAAAGGTAAGTTGTGAGTATTAATTCAATCGTTGTAAATATACAAGTATTAATTACAGAGTAAGAATTCAAATCTTGAAAGTTATTCCTAAAATATTGTATTTGAGACTTTCACACTTGAAGGTGCTTGAATCAATATTTGTAACTTATATTTTAGTAAAAAATTATTGAGCCTAAATGTTATTAAATTATTTTCGTCAGACCTAAATGTCATTCTTTCCTTGCTAATCATAATAACTTTCATTAAAAAAAATGACGGTCTGTATGTACTTAATTAGGATTAAACACATTTGGTGGTATGTAATGATAACCCCGTTGATCAAATCATCTGGTCAATGCCACACATCATCATTAGTTAGCCAATTAATTTCAAATGTGACTAATATATGTAAATCGATCGGTATAAAGAAATTTACCAGCACGGGAAAAAAAAAAAAAAGTGCATTAGCTGTGGACCCTACGCTCAGGACTTTACCGACGATTCAACTTCTGCCAAAATGAGTTGCTCTTTTTTTTTTTTTTAAAAAAGAAAACTTTCACTAAAATGCAAAATTCTGGCTTTTTTTTTATTAATCTGTGCAAACAAATATATCATTTTTAGCAGCACCTTTAGAAGGATTTTGGGTGATGCTAGTGATTTTTTGTTAGGGAAAACACCAGTAAATTCCTATATTTTGATTGTGTTTGTTTTTAATTTTTTTGTTTTATTTTATTATTTCCAATTCTTTTATTTTCAATCTACAACTTTAATCCTAAAGTTTTAAAATGTCTATAAAAATCATGTGCTGGTACTGACAGAATTAATTTCATTAACATATACTAACTTTGTTAATCACAACATCACAAGGATTAGCAAAATTAAGCACATTAAGGATTTAAAATCTCATATTTTAAATCCATGTATTTCAAATCCTTTATTTAGGTAGTTAAAAATTTTTAAATTTTAATATTAAAATTCTTTGTTTGGATTGTGCAAGAAATTTCAAATAACCATAATTAAATTTAAGTTTTAATTTTTTATTGTTTTGCATTTAAATTATCAATAAAATTTTTACCTTTCAACCGTATTATCCTAATCATTTTAAAGAAAATTTGATCAATAGAAACAACCTAAAAATTTAATTTAAAATGATGAATTATAGAATTAATTTGTCATTCAACAATAAAACAAAATATTAATTATATTGTTAAAATTTTGAAACACCAAAACCAAATATTCTCAATGCCAAGTAAAGCAAAATATTAAAAATATTACCAAAATTTTCAAACACCAAAACAAAATTCACATTTATTTTTCCTTGCATTTATAATCCGACTTTAAAAAAGAGAAAACTTGAGTATATACATTTTGACTACAAATTCAAAATGGCTCGTAATGATTTCAGTTCCAACATAATCAAATTAAAAAGCATCAATATAGAAAATATAAAGAAATCTTTGACTATAAATAAATTCCGATATAATAAGAAAAACTCATATCGCTCCACACCAACGTGATATTCATCCCATATTTACAAAGCTAAAGTGTCTATATATGTTATAGTATCAATGTCAAATAAATGAAAAATGGGAATGTTTTAACAACAAACAGAATGTTGAATATTATCAACTTTTAAGAAGAAATTGAATCTACTCTTTTTTCTCGTCATCGGAAAGGTATCTGAGTAAATTAAACTCTTTTATATCACCCTTTATTAGCTTTCTAACAGTTTGAATCACTTCTACCTTTTGAAGTCCTCAAATTAGGGAAACTATAGAATGAACTTATTTTCCACCAAGTTTTTTTTTTGGCTTTGTAGAAATTTGAAGCACCTTCACCAGTGGCTCTTCCACTCCCCCATAGCATGACAATGTCTTCCCAATTCTCTGTTGTTTTATTTTGACAGCCATTTGCTTTAGGAAAAGTCTAGGAAAAAATAAAAGTGATTAGATGAAACATTAATAACCATTAAAACTTCACATACCTCAAATTTTAAAATAAATTTCGTACCATTAAAACTCTACATATTTCAACATATTCATTCCATTTGACAACATCTTCTATTTCAATTACCGCCATTTTTTTATCATCTCATTTGAACTTTGTCCTTGTTCTGATATTAGTAATAATTGAATAATGCCTTTTCCAAGCCTTCATTCTATTCTTCACGTTACTAACCACCAAAGTAATACTGAATTTTGCATGTAACACATCTACTACAGCTTGATATGCTTGAGGTTTTCAATCCCCTTCACTCTTGTTATCTAGAGCTAATTGTTCATATAGCACTTGAGCAAACAAATTATCCATTCCACATGACATATGATCTTGATTTTTCTTTTCCCTTTCCATTTGTTGGCAATCTAGAGTTGGATAACTGACCTTGTGCAAAAATTTTAATTAGTGTTAACTGAGAAAGTGAAGAAGATGATGTAATGTGACTATTCCTTGCTCTCACCATTGCTTGAATTTGGAATTCTTTGCTGCTCATTTTCTGTTAACAAAGATCAAGAAGGCAATTAACAATTACAAGTCATTATGAAGAGCAAAAAAAGAATAACGAATTAAACAAATTAATAGTTTATAAATAATTGTTTACACTCCACATTGAACTGAACAATTACAAGTCATTAAAAGAATGCACTTGACAATAAAAATAATCTATTATATATATTGGTTCCTTATAAATAAAGAGTGTCAAAGATTAGGACATGTTGAAATTATGATAAGAAAATCCAAGATCAAGAACAATGATTAGGCAACTACTAGCTGAGATATGGTTCAAAATGTAGAAACTGATTTTGGTAGGACAAGCAAAGATGTTTTGAAGGCGCACTTTGGCTTAGCAACTGTAGAATAAAATTTTGTGGATTTTTTGAGCTAACTTTTTCCTTGTTATTCTCCTTTTTTTTTTTTAACACAACATACTTTTAGTTCAAATAGAAAAGGTAACACAACTACACAAGTTAGGTTGGAGCATTAGGCTTTTCAGATATATCAGCTTCTACGTGGTTCCTATGTCCTGACAGAGGAGTTTGAAAATCATGTGTTATTCATCTCTTTTTTTGCTTTCTCTTAAGAGCAATTCTTTGAGTGTTCTGCTCTTGTTTTTTGCTGTGACATTGCGCTAAAGTGCCACCACTTCCTTTATAATAATCCAGCGCAAGCTTGGATTAGTGTATGGCATTTTAGTGGCAATATCACAGTATCTCAAGTGCCACACACTTCCTTGGTAGAAGCAAAAAAAGGTAGGTTTTGATGGAGTTGGTCAATAAAAGATTTATCAATTTTATTTTGCAGTTTCTAAGCCAAAGTGTGCCTTCAAAACATCTTCGCTTCTCCTATCAGAATCAGGATTAAAACACACTTGTCTTAACCTTGTTTACCAACCCCTAGCTTTCATACACTTCTTATCAGTCCTATAGTTGTAATCATTGTCCATAAATTCTCTAGGAGAGATTTCAAAAAACAAACCAAATTGCAAAGAAAAGAAAAGAGTGTCTAGCCTTGAATGCCATTCTAGTTTGTGAGCGAATTTTCACTCTCCAAAAAAAAAAAAGTACTTCGAGCATAAAACCTTCTAACTATACCTAACACTTTTAAGGAGGGTCCAGTTAGAATTACTATCCACTTCTGTTGCCTTATACTTGTTGCTAACCTGTCATCTCTGCTCAAGAATCAAGTTGAGTTTCTTCATGATAATATAATAATCCATACAGATTAGAAAATCAATTAAAACCAAACAAATAAAAACATTTTCAAATGTACCATGTTGCTAATAGCAATTATTCATGGAAAATCACCATTGGAATTCAAGAGTTCACTTATCGAACAAATGTCCTATTCAAATTGTACGCAAGAACCATGTATATATATATATATATTTGTCAACAAACTAAATATGAAGAATTATTCACTAAATATTAGAGTAAAAAAACATAAATTCATCTAATCCTAGATCAAACAGCAAAAATAACAAGGGAGAAAATCTCAAATATAATATAAATATCAGAACCAATTCACCCAACAAATATGTCCAAAACATATTTGGGGAATTAAGAGAGACAAGCTAACAGAAGAGGAAAGAAAGAAAAGACCAAAGAAGATAGTGATGATGTAAGTGTAGATAAAACAAAGAAAAGCTTTGAGGAATGAAGGACATAGAAGACTGGACTCATCTGAGTGAGAGACGAGAATGGCACTTAAATGAGAGAGCCAAGAATGGAGTAGCAATCGGTAATGACAATGCAAGATACGACTGATGAGGATGGGGTAAGGATTGCAACTTGAAATAATGGGATTTTAGGAAGTATTTTAATTTACAAAAAAATTAGGAATATTTTTAAGTGCCCAAACAAAGAATTTGGCCCAAATTTAAATTTAAATTTAATGCATAAACATCCAAACACAACATAAGAAAATTCATAGTTTTCTTACTGATGAAATCTCCATCTTATTAAACCAAACCATAATTTTGTGGGGTTCAAAACACTTAATGACTAGCTTTAAGAAGGGTAGGCTTTCAAACGATAATATTTATTCTGATTGGGTACGGAATGATTAATTAATGTAATTGTGATTAATTAAATCAATTACATGCTTTGGCACAGTACATGTGGAAGGTGATAGCGTAGAGAAGCTAACAAGACATGGTACCCAAATAGAATGAAGGTAGCTTAGGTTATCGTCTTGTTTGGAGGAGAGAGAAGACAAAAGGAGGAATCACTTTAATTAATTAATTAATGGTGGATAAGATTAAAGAACTGAGTATAGATTTGAAATTGACAGTGTTGAAACACATAATTGAGAAGAATCAACAGCCTATCATTCTTTATGCGGAAAATTAATTAATGATTCGACAAATGGTGGGATGGGAGGCTCAGGAAAGCCCACTGGAAAAACAATAATGATGATAATTTAGACCAACCAATCACATCATTGGATTATGATACTTCATTTTTACTCGATGGGGCCAACAAAATAGCGACCTCTCCAAACATAAAATATATTCCATTGTGAACATGTAATCGAATATATAGTCTAATCAGTACTCGTATTGTCAAATCACATGTGCGTCCGTGAATCACCTATCCATATGTTCATTTAAAATTCAAGAAATAAAATATACAAATTACGTTATGAATATAAAATATCAACACTCATTCCTTTTTCCCCCTTCTAAATACAAGACTTAGTGAAATTTTTGTTTTAAATTTTAAACTTAAATGTAAGATAATTATTCTTCTTTATCTCGTTTATTATTTTTAATGTAAATAATTAAAAAAAAAGAATATGTTAGAGATACCAACAAGTATTTTTTTCAAATAACTAATTTAATTATTTTTTTAAATATATGTAAATTAATTATTTCACTTCCACATTTAAGATTCAATGGAGTATTATATATGTAAATAATGATAATGAGACAATAATAATAATGAAATAATGCTAGACCATACAATAATTATTTCGTTCACCTTTTTTAATATCAAATAGAACCAAATATCATCATAATTCTAAATATAAGGACTCTGTAACAAAGTAGGAAAATTTATAATTAAACCTTTTTTAAATTTAAAATTTATTACTTAATGTGCGGGTGCGTGTTTTAATCTACTTAAAATATCTATGCAAAGACTCAAATCTCTTGAAAGGAAAAATACAATGGGAACCACACAGTAAGCACAACCCCTAGGATCGCGTGGTGAGGCTTTTCAGCCAGCATGCCCCACAAGATCAGAGACACGAGCAGCACTAAAAAAATAACAGTAAGCCAGTTCCTCTTTCATCCGAAGTGGCGGATGCACTGGGATTGGGACTTCCCCTAATTTGACTACAATAAAAGCTCGTCATATATGTATATATGTGCGCTTAGCATTCTCTGCTCTTTCCAGTATGTCCCGACGGCCATCTACAAACAAAATTAACTGATGATCTCGGTAAGTAATGGTACGATCTAGTCACTATTACAGGTAATTGGTATGGGACTATGGATTACATGTGTGTGTCCCATACTTATTCCTTTCTCTCAAAACACGACAAGAGTTTTAAACTCAACAAGAGACCCCCATATTACTATGTACAAGAGCTGCTATCGCCCTGGCTGTAGCCTATTATAGGCATCAAAGGCTTAGATCCTGCATCATATTAAGAAAGTTTGTCTTTCCCTCATCTCCGGACAGCTTGCTGAATGCTGATCACAAAATAACACAAGTGCTGGGACTGTCTTCCATGCTTTGAGCATAGTAGCTGGCCATGGGGGGATAATATGCCATGTAGGGATTATTTGCCATGTGGGTATTATATGCCATTTGGGGATTGTACGCCATGAAGGGGTAATATGGCCTGTTATAACCCCCCCTCCCCATCTCTAAAAATGCAGGGTCTGGGTGTGGAACCGGACTTGGGACGGCGGCTGGCTTTTTCTCCTCTTCTTTCTTCTCCTCCTTCTTTTCATCCTTCTTCTCCCCTTCCTTCTTTGCTTCTTCCTTCTTCTCCTCTTCTTTCTTTCCTTCCTTCTTCTCCTCTTCTTTCTTTCCTTCCTCCTTCTTTGGCTCTTCTTTCTTTTCTCCCTCCTTCTTAGGTTCTTCTTTCTTTGGCTCCTCTTTCTTCTCAGGCTCCTTAACTGCTCCTACCAACATTAGATCTGTTGGCCAGTATTTGCGAAGTTTGCTCACCACAGAGATCGGATCAACTGTTCCTATCACAGTTAATTTCTTCTGCTTCATGTCCATAGAGATGGAATCTATCCCTGCAAGCACATAGCAGCAGATTGCTTTTGTTTAAAGAAATCGGGACAAAAGATCAACAGCTTCAACTATGGAAGACTCAATATAATCATAACAAACAAAATAAAAATTCTTTCAGTCCAATAACTTACATTTACTTCATTCCATGCGAGTGAGCCTCTGACTCTGTAATAGCATGTTTCATTACAGCTCCCTGAGTTGTGATATGCATTATTATTCGTGTCTGCTATCTTATATTTTATTTAATACTTAACCTGTAAGGCACACTTTTTGCGATTTATACCTACAATATCCCAAGTTTCTTAACTACATACTATGCGAGCAAAATGTAATTCTAAAGAAAGATACATAATCCTTACTCATCATGCTTAACTATATATATAGACGTAGCAAAGGTGTATTCCCTTTCCCTTTCCCTCCACCACAAATCCCTTCACAAATAAGAAACCCCATTTTAACTTTTTTTCAGATAATGCATCCCACTGTAGATTTATTGACAAGCTAACGGCCGATTAATGTCTTAATGATCTCAAGTAAAATGAGGATTTAGTATTTTTAGCCAACGAACAAAAATGAAGGATTAATATATCTCTTTCACCTACCACAACCCAGCAACTATAACAATAATATTTAAAAAGAGCATATGACAAATCAAAGTAACAAAAACACGCATCTAACAACTTAAGAATTTGAAGACCTAGATTCTAGACTACTTTGGTCATTTTTAGCAGTTCAAACATGAACGCAAAGAAAGTTAAGAGTACTGTAATCCTTAAACATGGGTGTAAATATGCAGTCCGGCATAAAAACGCACCCACAAAAATCTGCGAGGAACGCGTAGTTCCTCCAACGTTCATTTTCTCAGGATAAATAAATGGTTAGCGTGGAAATTGAAGAAGGCAGAATACTGTATAATACAACTTTTTTGTACCTGCAAGTGCTGAGACCGTTTTCAGAGCCTTCTGCTTGGCCCTGTCATCTTCCAATTCTAACTTGACCACAGCAAACTTCTGTAAGCACAAATCAGAAAGTGGTTCAGCTTAGATTCAAATAATTCCTATAAAAATATCATAACATGATATCAAACGAGATCTTAATTAACACATGAAAGCAAATACTTTTCTTCCAACAAGAAGCTCTGTTACTTCGCATAATAGAAGCGGCACAAATAATACATTCAATCCTGATTTGGGAGATAGCAAGATTCGGTTCAGAAATATTCAACTCAGATCTTACATAAGAGAGACGAAGTGAGAAGAGTACAGGTCGAGGAGAATCAGAATTGAATAAAAAATGATTGAGAAACGATTCATCGGTTTTCGCAGGAAAAAGGAAAAGCCAAAAAATCAAAAGCCGAAGTGGGAATCGTACCTTCATTTTAACAAGCAGGAATCTGCAGATCAAAGGCAGAGAGACGAGACGAATTTTGCGATGACGAGGAAATGGAGTTGGCCCCTGAGAGAGAAGGCAAACGCTAATCAAATCAAGATTTATCGAAAGAAGATTGAAAAAATAAGTAGGATACACATGGCATTAGAAATCCGGATCGAAAGTCGAACCAATGTAGATTAGGGGGGAGGGAGAGAGTTACAGGGTGGGGGGGTAGAGACAGAGTGAGTGTGTGTGAATCGCACGCAAATATATTGAAGTGTTGTGATGAGATTAAAAAGAAACCATGATCAGCAGTGATGCAGTTCTATCCACAGGGACAAGGCCACGCGTACTATGGAGCGCGTGACATTCGTTAGAGGCTTTTTGCTTGCGCGGGATGGCGGACGAGTCATGTCTGGTGAGCATTCCGTCCCGTTTGTTATGTTAGCTTTTTTTAAGGAACAAAAAACTTTTGTTACATGTTACTGTAAGCTTTCTTAAAATTTACAGTAATGTTTAATAATTTTTTCTATTTTACCTTATTTAATTATAAAATTTATCTAATTCCCTCCTCTGTTTTAAATTTTAAGTTTTTAGAGGATATTTTTTTATTTATTTTATATTTTTTAAAAATTCAAAACAATTTTTATTACTCCCTCCATTAAAAAATATAAGATATTTTAGTTTTTTAATGTATAATTATTTTCTTTTTTTAAAAGTGTACCATAATAATTTTATATTTATTATAGGATATTTAATAGAGATGAATATAAAAATAAAGTTAGTTAAAAAATACGTAACTACTTTTTTGGGAGGTAAAATTTAATTAAAAATATCTTATATTTTTAAATAAAGAAAGTAAGTTTTTTATTATATTCTTATTTAGATGTAATTTTGGCTACGTGACCAATATTCTTATTTATTGATTGTATCTTTAAATGGAGATATTATAATATCTAGTTTGTAATTTTTCTCTAATTATTAATTTAATCTCTAAACTTTTAATTCTATATAATTTAATCTTTTTAATTTATTGGGATAAGGAATTATAAAAGTTAACTTATATTAAGTCAATAAATTATAATAATTGAATTATTTTGAGTTAACAAACTGTAAGAATTGAATTATTTTAAATCAAAAGTTATCGATTAAATTAATAGTTGAGAAAAGTTTAAAAATAAAAAATTTTATTTTTTAAGTATATATACAAATACCTTAAAAGGCACATATTTTGAAATTGAATGAGCATTTAATACAATTAAATATTCACACATATTTTAACACAATTAAGGGAGGGACAAATTAGATAAAGCATACATCCCTCTCAAACGTATAAAAGATCTTTAATTGAATTACATTATTCATAAGTTAGTTATCTTTAAACTAATATATCTTTTTATATTTATTTTTATTTAATAAGGTGTCTCATTTAAAAGTGAAGGATTATGTGATTTATTCATGAAGAGTATATTTGGATAAATAGAGATTTTAATTTGGATTTAAATTAAATCTCTCAATTGAATTTAAAATGTGAAATTTTAAAATTTAAATTCAAATCTACTTATTCAAACACTATCTTGGATGTATTTTTGAAAAAAAAAACTCATTAATTTCACATTAAAAATAAAAAATATCTTATATTTTTTAACATGCAATTTAAAAAATTCTTTATATTTTATAATGAAAGAAGTTTCATAATTTTTTACATGCTTATTATTTTTTTAATCCGTTTGCGTCGTTAAGAACATTAAAAGACAAATATAATGAAATGAAGAAAATATTCAAAATATTATAATTTATATAGTAGTAGGTGATACATCATAAATACTAGATTGTAATCTAAAATGGATCTTATAAGACATGGAATCAAGTAACAAAGATGATGGAAATCAAAGGATGAGTCAAAATTTAATATTTAGCATATTTGATTTGTTGTAAAGTATTGGAGGACCAATTACTAGATTCAGAACTAAAAAGATGAAAAAAAAAAGCCTTACATTCATTAATTAGATATATCTCACATAATCAATGAATCCTAAAGATAAATGAAGTTCTAGAAAATTTAAAAAAAAACTTTCAACATATTGGATCTAACCCAAAATATTCAGGTCTATGAGTTCAATTAGTTAGTTATCATTTTTTCTTAAAATTAAAAAATTAGTCTACCCTATTTTAATTTTATATTTAAGTTTAGAAAAATTAGTTTATTTTGTTTTAAATTTAAATAAGGATAAAATATGTCAATTAGGATATGATTTATTCATTTGGAATCCTAGATTAACTAGGACTATATCATTTAAATTTTTAAAAGTTTATTTAAATAGTTCGGCCTTTATATTTTTAAGAAGAATTATTGAACTTATTAATTAATTTTTTAATTGTGAGGCTACTTCAATTAGTATTGTTTTCCATAAAAAAAACACACGATGAGATTTCGAGTTATCATGAGCTATCGTTCGATTGCCCTGTATGAAACAATTTCATACTTCTCTCAATCTTATTTACAAAACAAAAGGAGAAGAAGAATTTTTTTAGTTCTTCTTCTATATCCTAAAATAGAACATAAAAATAATTAAAAAATAAATATAATATATCATAAAATATATGTAAAAAATTAAATAAGTTTGTTTTGGGAAAGCAAACCATGAATTAAGATTTGTAAATTTTTGTGAAGTTTTTATTTTTTATTGTATAAAATAGCTTTTTTTTTTGACAAAATAATATAATAAATTTACTACTTTTCAATTTCAGATTATGAGCATGTAAAATCTAGGTCGAACACCAGACCTAATGTTTTCATTAAAGAGAAAACCAAACCAAACCAGACCTGTATTAATGAGTTTCGATTGATTTAGGTAAGTTTGATTTGATTCGGTAAGCTTGGTTTACGTTTCAGAACACTCAGTTGAAAACCCCGTTTGGTGCGCCACCAAACAAACTGCAACGTTGGAATGATCGGCTCAGCTAGGTGGGCCCTTCTGGCGGTGCCCTACTCATCAACAGTGTACCAGGATCCATAAAGTTGTTGCATAATTCTTCTATTATTCAAAAAGGTGACTATTATGGTTGGAACATGTAAAATTAGTACTCACCCTGTACTGCTGCCACACTATAATAATAAAAATCATGAATGTCATTTACTTGTGTAAATATATTAATAACAAAAAAATAAAACAACATTATTTGTTTGGCAGCAACACCCACGCTGAATGCTGAGACGTACGCTAAGAGTAATTTTTGTTTGTGTAAGGCGGCGTGCGTTTGGCCTGTGTGGTTCTAGAAAGATGTCAGAATTGGTGAAGGAGGAGGGGCGCGTGAAGAAACGGAAAGGGGGCCCAGCAGTGAAACTGTGTCGGGTTTTCACGAATCTGGAAGCACGTGTGGCCCGGCAGCACGTAGGATGAGGCCAGGCCAAGTTGCATGCGCAGGCCTCCTCCTCGGTGGATCCTATCTCATCCTCTTGACTTTCGCCCTCCCTCCCGCCGCCCATTCTTGCCTTTTCAAATCTCCTTTCCTTATCAACTTTAATTATTCCCAACATTATTTAATCTGAACATAGTCCCCATTCTACATTTCTCCTTTAATATATATAGGGTTATACATGAACAGGCACTGGCCAGTCTCCATCTCAACCTAAAACCCCGCCCAATGCAATACTCCAGGCATCGAGCCGCTTGAAAGTCTGAAACGGGTTTGGCCGAAACCCAATCTATTTTTAAATCAACAGAAAATATAATTAAATTTATTTAAAATACATTTCTTATAAAACTTATCCTAGAATTCAAATTAATCATTTTAAAATTTTATATGCTTAACAATTATCCATATTTTTCACTAGTTGGAAAAATCAATTTAATATTTTAAAAACTTGTAAAAATTAAAATTATAAAAAATATCTATAACAATCATAAAAACAATATAATAATAAAAATCCTAAAAAACAATTACTTTGCTTCAAGAATAACTCCTGGTGCACAATCAGGTATTAAAAGTGTTTTGTCAATTAAAAAAGCACATCACAAAGCAAAGATTGTCATTTGTGAGTGATTTGTTATCAATTCCATTTCTTTCAATACATTGAATTGTCCATTCTTTTAAAAAGCTATCGATGTAATTGCTGCTATAGGACCTAAATTTAAAGGCTATACTGCTTATGATATGAGAGTGAATTTGTTAGGGGATTTGAAACGAGAATGTCATTGAATTGTTGATGCTCATCAAAGTAGATGGGAAAGTAATGGTTGCACATTAATGGCTGATGGTTGGACTGATATTAAGCAACATACATTGATAAACTTTTTAGTTCATTTTATGAAAGGTATAGTATTTGTAAAGTTTGTTGATACTTTAAATTTAGTCAAAGATGCCAAGACATTATTTCAGCTATTTAGTAAAGTGATAAAGTAGATTGGCTTTAAAAATATTGTTTATGTGGTGACTGATAATGCAACCAACTAATAATAAAAAATCCTAAAAAATAATTATACAAAATAATAAATTTTTTATATAAAATTAAAACAAAAAGTTAAAAAGCATCTACATCTTCAAGTTAGGCAGGGCAGGGGTCAATGCCTGGCTCGACCAACCCAACTAGCTCAAGCAAGGTGGGGGCAACCACACTGCATCAACAACCCTAAATAATATATGTGTACAAAACTAATAATATGGGTGAGTTGGATTTAAAATACAATTTCATTAAGCCTCATCTTAAATGTTTTTTTTAATTTATTCAAGCTATTCCAAAATTACTAACTTAATGTGTGTGTATAGGTGTATATATATATATATGCTCTTTCTGATCATATTTATAAGACACCTTCTATAAATAATTTTTAATCTAAAATATAGGACACCTTGTAATAATTAAATCACTTTTTTCAATTTTACCCTTTCTTGATTAGTGTAAAAATATTTAATAAAGTTGTATTATTATTTAAGTCAAGGGTTAAAATGAAAGCACATATTACTTTTTTATAATATTAAGAAAAAATAATTTATTTTAAGATACCTGAAAGTATCCTATAATAAGAATCGGAAAGAATATGTTCATTCTTCAAATTAATAAAATATCATGATGACTTAGAAAAAATTGACATGCGTGTTTTTACTATGAAGAGTGAGAATGTTTCGTTGAATTATATATGTCTCATGAACATATTAGTTAATATAAAAGAAAAATTAGAAAATTAATTTTGAAAAAATACCAAGGTTGCTACAATTTGAATTAAACTTAGCTGAAAAAATGACTTATAATTTGAATAGGAGGGAGTACAATAAATTTCCTAAAATAAATACAGTGAAAATTTATGGGGGGCGAATCAACAAAAAAGAAGAAGAAGAAGAAGAAAAGAAGAAGAACTTTACGCAATAATAATGCTTCCAAAAAGATGGGCACTATGAACGTGGATAAGAATTGCCTGATGTTGGCTCAAGGTGATGCGTCACGATTCTTCCCTGCCACTAGCATCATCATGCCCAAGAAAGAAAGATGCCAGGGATAAGTAAGTCTGATCTATCCTCACTCTCTACGTCTTCTTAATATATACAGGCCCATGCCAACGGGCACACAAAATCCATACTCTCTATACGTGATCGATATGTACGCCAAACACCAATAGGAATTGGTCTGAATGATAAGTGAATTGATTTTACTTAAATAAGGTTTTGAATTTGAGCTCTGTGCACGTAAAAAACTTCTCTAGTGAGATTCACCCATCATAATCAAGCGCACGATGCAGATTGAAACCGGATTAGTCAGGGCGAAGCTCTGAATGCGAGGTGGGCAACCAAAGTATACACACACACACACACGCCAAACTGATTACCTTTATTTGTCTTATTAGCTTTGTTCTATATGTAAAACCATAAGATTATATGGGGCATTGAATTTAACCTGTTCTCCCAAGGTCACGGCCTCCACTATCTGCCCTTCCATCTGACCAATCACATGCAAATATTATGTATGACAACAATGATATCATTTATCTTTATAAATAAATTATAGCATGGGCGTCCTATAAATAAACATATATAGTCAAGCATACACAGTGACGGATCAAAAAACATATTTTATCGGGTGTTAGGCTTTTGTCAAAACTCAAAACCTTATCAATGCTGTATTCAAATTCAATAATTTATCAATTTTTCACTCCAAAGTATAGTTGGCGGAGGTGTGCGGCCGCCCGACTCGTGATTGGGACGTGTTTAGATATTATTTTTCTAAAACTATGATTTTACTTTATTTTAATTTTGCTTAGAATTAATCTTATTAATTAATTTTATAAATTAACATAACAAATTATATTCAAAGTCCCTCTTGACTTTTTTTCAACACGCATATCAGCAATTCTTTATTTCTTTTGTATTATTGTGTCTTCATTTTTTTTTAACCTACGTTCTCATGAGTCTAAGGGGGTGATTAAGAGAGAGGCACTAGAAATAATCCTAATCGGTGTGGATCCTCGGTTCGTTTAAGGAAAAACTATACTTAAAAAGATTCCATGACAACGTTAATTATAAAAAAAAATTACACACAAGTCTCATCCAAGAGAATATTTGTTATCATTAATTATCTTGAGTGAGATCTTAAAGTAACTCTTCTCAATTATAATTACAAATCTTGAATTATTGAAATCTTAATAAAAAATTATGATCTTTATTTATAATAAAGTATCTCTTGTTGATAAATTTAAAATTCACAATGTATTTTTGTAGATTCTCAACTCACGCTGCAAAGATTCCTCAGTATTTTTAGTTAATTTTTTAAATAATTTATTTTTATGTTAAAAAAAATTATAAATAATTGGCTTATGATTTATTTATAACTAATTCTCATAAATTTAAAGCTTTGAAAACAAGAGCTGAACATATCAAATACAATATGTGAAATAAGATACCATGCAAGCAGGAAGATGCAGAGAAAAAACCAAACGCAAGGCCAGACTCGTAATAGATATTTTATAAGAGCACATTATAGTCTTTTTATGAAATAAGAGAACCAGCAACGGTGAAATTAGAAATCTGAAGGTTGTTGCCAGCGGCTAGCGAGCACCGCCTTTCAGGTCTTGTGTCTTGTGTCACTGAGGTTTGAGCGGAGGAGCTCCCTATTTCAAATCACAATCCTCTTGACAGTGAATGAATTCTCATTCTCAGGTCGAGCTTGCTTTTACTTGCTGTACTGTGCCAATTCTAGTGCATGCAAATGAACAAACGCATCTTACAAAACCCGAAGTTGGGCTTGAAACTAGTTGGGCCAAATATGGGCTTAGCTAATATTAGTTTCGGCATTGAACACAGAGCAGTGAGGAGGTGTACGAATAAGGGAGTTGAAGGTCCATTGAGTCCGATCACATCCCACTGGGTTAAGGGATTTGTGGACTAAGGATATTATTGTGACACGTCTTGATCTGTTGAAATGCTGCGCGTTGCAATGCGGTAAGAATGCCCTGGGCTTATATGAATAACAAGGTGCTCGGGTTGTAACTGTCAACCGATCACAATTATCATTTTTGAGCAGTTCAAGTGTGGAGAATGAGACCTTAATAATTAAGAGTTTGATGGGAAGATCAATAGCAGCTTGCTGGGAATAATGATGTCTCCCAACGACCAACGAGTAGGGTCGTATCCCAGGCAATACTAATAGAATAATAGTAAGTACGTACTGTGTAACTTTCGCACTAAAAAGGTTAGAATGGTGGTACAGTAGTCGTCGCTGGTTTTTTTTTTTTTTTTTTTGAGTTGAAAAGGGGTATTCATTAACTCAAAAAATAACTGTACAAAGACAGGGCCTTAGAAATTGTACAAACCAGGCGAAAATCGAATTCCGTCAAAGTAATAAAAAACAAAAAAGCTTATTAATAGTATGATCTACTGTGGCTCTAACATCGTGCAGAGAATCGTCAGGGGTGAGTGATTCTCCAGCAAAAATTCGAAGGTTTCTAGCCTCCCAGAGTTTCCAACATAGGATATTGAGTGTTCAGCAGTTGTATCTGCCAAACATCAAAACTTTTCCCGTGAGTTGTTCACTGCTCAGTGTGTGATTCTGATTATCGGGGACACACGTGTGTGTGTGTGTACACAACCAACCAAACGAGACTTTGTGTATATAATATAGGGGATAAATTATTACAGCACTCAACTGCTTTTGCTTTCACTTTTTTTCCTACTTTTCCCCACAGGAACCATAGGTTGCTACCAGATGACGACTTCTCACCGTAATTGTCATCACAGGGTCAAGCAACTTCCTCATCATATTAATGGTACCTTAGCATCGCTTTATCACACACACACACACACACATATAACATGACAATGAAAATTACTAGTGCTTTTTCTAAAGAATCAAACCACTTCAATTTTGCTTTCATTGTTGAATTGAACAAAATATCAATTTTTTAAAACAGAATTACTACCTCTAATTCTTATAAGATTGTGTAATATAATCTTGTATTGTTAACATTGTTAAGTTTTTCTTATCATCTTCTTCCAACACTCAAAGCTGCAAAATTATAATAATGCTAATTAACTTTTGAAACTGCAAGGAATTTTGGAGTTATTGTTGACCAATTTTACACACACACACACATTTTAATTTTACTATTTTGCTTTCCAGCACTCCTCATGAGAGAATGTACATACACCACCCGAACTTTCTTAAGGTTACAAGAGATTTTCCAAACTATTTCCGTGCCACGCTACTCCATGCAGGTAAGTAAAACCTGTCACTCGGAATTTCTTGAGTTGCACATTGCACACACGGAAAGGTGCTGAAGGAAAAAAAAAAAAAAAATTCACACGCAGATAAAATGTTGGGATTGATAAATATGGGCCAAGTCTTTCTTTTTTAGTATTTTCTTCACGTTTTATTACTTTTTATAAAATATAGTCCCTTTATTAAAAAAATATAAGGTATTTTTAATTGAATTTCACCATTTAATAAAAGTAGTTACCTACTTTCAAATTAACTCTATTTTTTTATATTTATTCTTGTAAAATACCTTACAATAAATATAAAGTCATTTATCAATAAGAACACTTTTTAAAAAGAAGGCAATGATTATATCTCAAAAAATTAAAAATATCTTATATTTTTTAATATCTAACTCCTTAAAAAATAAAGTACATTTTTTAATGGAGGGAGTAAAATATTTTCTCTTTTTCTTAAAAAACTTTCACAAAAATTTATCCAACTTCAAAATTTTTTAAGGGAGAATGACAAAAAAGTCTAAAAAGGATTTATTAATTCAAGTTAGATCCCAAGAGATGAACTTTAAAAATTTACAAGTCCATTTTTCAATTTTACAATTGTGTTATGATGAATTTGTAACTTATTTTTTAAATTTTAATATGGTTGAAGAATAAAAAAATTTATTTTTCTTATTAAAAAAAAAATATAAGTTGTAAATTCATTACAATGTAATTGTAATATTAAAAGATTGAGTTATAAATTTTTAAAATTTAATACTTAAAATTTAATTTAAATTAATTAATTTTTTTTAAACATCTCTATCATTCTTCCATCTTTTGATATGAATATCTAAACCACAAAACACAAACATTCCTTTTATGATGGTGCCTCACTTAAATGCTTATTATATTCCCCAAAAATTACTATTACTAGTTATTTTCACTGATTTTACTTATAAGTTATATCGTTAAATTTTATTATAATTTTTTTTACCCTTCATTAAATATTAAAAAATATATTATTAAAATATATATTTAATAGAGATAAAGTTAAGAACTTATTAAATTTTTAAAAAAATTAATAAATTTTAATATTTTTTATGATTTCAAAAAAATATATTAAAAATGACTTATAAATAAAAATAAATAAAATTTTTTATTATTCTTTTCATGTCAAATTATAAAATATTTTTTATTAAATCTTACATATTAATAAATTTAATGAAATACACTTAACAATTTAATTTTTAATTAAAAATATAAGCTTTTAAAAATATTTTTTTAATATATTGGAAAGAGTGAAGGATGAAAGTTAAATAAAAAATAATATTAAAATAAATTTATTTAACAACATTTTTAATGTTCTCAAACTTTTTTATATTTTAAAATGTTAATTTTTTTTTTAAAGTAAATTAGCAAACGCTATCTTCTTTTGTTCCCAGGCCATTCACTGTAATTTCGCGCAAAAATATACAACTTCCAAGATTTGAAATTATTAGCAGTCTTTTGCCCCAAGAGATGCTCAAAATTACACGAACGACCACCATAACTCGCTTCCCCAACGACGGCACTGGTCTTCCAAGAGAGAAGAGATCCCACCGAAGTGGAAGGCCAAGACGACGGCGGTCTCTGCTTCTCCCGCCATCCGCAACGGTAGTCTCAGATTCAGATCCTCTGTGCCAATGTCCCATCGTAACAACCATACGCCTCCCCCTCTTGTGGTAACCCTCAACTGCATCGAAGATTGTGCCTTGGAGCAGGATTCCCTTGCCGGCGTCGCGACTGTCGAGCACGTCCCCCTCAGCCGATTGGCCGATGGCAAGATTGAGTCGGCTTCCGTTGTCCTTCTTCATTCCCTCGCCTACCTGCCCCGCGCCGCCCAGCGCCGGCTCCGTTCCTACCAGCTCGTCCTCTGCCTTGGCTCCGCAGACCGCGCTGTCGACTCCGCCCTAGCCAATGACCTTGGGCTTCGCCTCATCCACGTGGACAGTTCCCGCGCCGAGGAGGTCGCTGACACCGTCATGGCGCTCTTCCTTGGCTTGCTGCGCCGTACTCACCTCCTCTCTCGCCACGCCCTCTCGGCTTCCGGATGGCTCGGCTCGGTACAGCCGCTGTGCCGGGGAATGAGACGATGCCGCGGGCTGGTTCTGGGAATTGTAGGCAGATCTGCTTCTGCACGGGCTTTGGCCACTCGCAGCCTGGCTTTCAAAATGAGCGTTCTTTATTTCGATGTTCAGCAGGTATCTCCATCTTGAATTATTCCCACTTCATGAATTGTATTGCCATGAAAGATCAGCTTAGTGTTTTGATTCGTTTTGATCTATCCCGATGACACATTTTCTTCATTCCAAACGAGATGCTCACATTTAGGTTGAGCTTGGAATAGAACTAGAACTAGCATTTCCAATTCAAGTTTCATGATTCTTTTGATAATCATAGGTTCTGATTGGTAAATTAGTGGGATACCCCGCTTTGATATGGCTCGTTCCCCTTTGTTGACTCTGAATGCGCGTGCCGAACAAGATTTCATATTGCTTTAACCATTGCCAGCTGTGTCTTCTATTCAGGAATGTGGAGATTTTAATTTTCAAGTAATCGGAAGCTACATATAAGATATTTGAACAGAAATCTATTGGAAACATTCAAGATTTGTGTGTTTGATATTCATAACCAATCTAGGGACTTTGATTTTTTTCAAAATTATTTATACACAATATAACTAGAAAATAGTTTCCAAGTTCTTTGAAATTCAGCATTTACCAACCAAATGCCATCTGAAGGATTTTGTTTCCTAACACACACGTGCATATATACACAAGTTCATATATAAATAGCCAACATCGAATGATTACTTATACAGTAATTGATTTTTATTAATTAATGACTTTTATGTATGGGATGCGTCTTTTTATATTCTATCTTCAACCTCAAAAAATTGGTGTTTTGCCAATGCCTTTGTGACATAGTGGCATCCAAGTCTGTAGGGAAGCCGTGGGTTTGATCCCACTCACTTGAAGCCATCAAGCTGGCCTGTTTAATTAAAATTAAAATAAATAAATATTTGTGTTTTGTGGAATTGTTTTCTGAAATAACATTATCTTCGTTCCAACTTTTGTAAATGATCAAGTGATTGTAGTTTCTCAATCTGTAGTCTTCAACTTTTAAACCTTACTTCATGCAGGAAAAAGGAGAAGTTAGTTGGTCTTCAATAAATTTCCCACCAGCTGCGCGGAGAATGGAAACTCTTAATGATTTACTTGCTGCAAGTGACCTCATATCACTTCATTGTGCTCTAACAAACGAAACAATTCAAATTATCAATGCTGAATGTCTCCAACATGTAAAACCTGGTATATACATGGGCAGATTTAAGAGATTTGTTCTTCCATATATCATTTATCATGATACATATTCTTAGTGGTTGGATAATTTTGATGTTTTCACAGGAGCTTTTCTTGTGAATACGGGTAGTAGTCAGCTATTGGATGATTGCGCTGTGAAGCAGTTTTTGATTGATGGAACCTTAGCTGGATGTGCTTTGGATGGTGCAGAAGGACCTCAATGGATGGAAGCATGGGTATGGTTGTTGTAGGTTTTGAATGTGTGCGTGCATGCATGTGCATGCAAGGCTGAGTTTTGAAATACTTTAATTTCTAAGGTTTGATACAGGCATAGATACAAATTTGGACAGCTGAATGAAATATGTTCCAATCTGATTAAATGGGGAAATTTTGTTCTATATTTACTTTTTGTTTTTTTGCATGACCTCTCAGGCCTTGCGATCATAGCCAGCACCATTACTCCTGTGGGTGTGGAGATGCTTTATGAATTAAAGGATTCACTATCACTAACAATTGGAGCCATAGCAAACAAAATGACCCTTCTATACAAAAAGGGGTAATTAAAGGAAAATAAATTATCAGAGTGGGAGAGGCAGGAATGACGAATGGGTTATAGTCCAAAAGCAAGATCCACTTCTAATTGAGTTTGGAATTTGATTTTTGCTCTGCTTGGTGAGAAGAGAATGTCGGAAATGTATTTTGATATGTGCATGCCTGAAGTTTACCAATGCACGCACACACATCCAGATGCACTCACACATAAGTAACGATATATGTTAAGTCTGTTTCCAGAAATAAGAATTCAATAGACAATGATATTAAGTATTAACGACAACGTGCTACACCTTGTGTCTGCTACAGGTAAAGGAGATGCCTAATGTGTTGATACTTCCGCGAAGTGCAGATTACAGTGAAGAAGTTTGGATGGAGATAAGGGAGAAAGCTATATCTATATTGCAGACATATTTCTTTGATGGAATTATTCCAAAAAATGCCATATCTGATGAGGAAGAGGAGAGTGAAGTAGGTGATGAAAACAAACAATCTGATCAACTAGAGAAAGAAAATGCTCTCCAGATCTGTGTTAGGGAGCCAACAGGTGATATTCTCTTAAGCCCTGAAAGCTCCCGAAAGAAAGAGGCTAGTCATGTGAAAGAGTCTTCTGCCCAACATCAGACTTCCGGTATGACTCAGAGCAGCACAGCTCGGTCTGAAGGAAGGCGTAGTAGGTCAGGTAAAAAGGCCAAGAAGAGGCACTCTCGCCAAAGGGCCCAGCAAAAGTCAGAAGATCCTGCACTGGAGAAAGAAAGTACATCTCACAGGGAAGAGGATACTGCAATGAGTGGCACTGATCAAGCTTTGAGCTCCAGCTCACGGTGTCCTTCTCCTGAAGGCTCAAGAAATAGAAAAACTCCATTGGAATCTAAGCAAGAATCATCTACCAACCAACCCCTAAAGTCAAGCATGAGGTTTAGTGGAAAGTGTAGTGAAGTTCTGAAAGATGGATATATTGTAGCACTATATGCAAGAGACCGTCCTGCCCTCCATGTCTCCAGGCAAAGAGTTAAAGGGGGAGGTTGGTTTCTAGATTCCATGTCAAATGTGTCAAAAAGAGACCCTGCTGCGCAGTTCCTCATCATTTTCAGGAGCAAGGTTTGTTATGGACCTTATTTCATGATATGTCATAACAAACAAATTGAAGTTGTCTAAGCTATATTTGATGCCAAGTAGCTGATATTTTTCATACCAATGCTTTTGCTTCAGGACACAATTGGCTTGCGATCTCTTGCTTCAGGTGGAAAGTTGCTGCAGGTAAATTACATCATGTCAGAGTTTTATGATTTTACAAAAAAAAGGCTTATCTTAGACTCTAAATTATGTTCATTGAAGATTATTTTATTTGCTTAACCGCTTGTTTAAAGAGGAATCGGTTTTGTATGAGAGGGACAACCATGGTATAGCTATTTCCTGATTCAATTTGTTTCATTTGATTTTTCAGATAAATAGAAGAATGGAATTTGTATTTGCTAGTCATAGTTTTGATGTTTGGGAAAACTGGACGCTGGAAGGTTCCTTAGAGGAATGTAGGTTAGTCAACTGTCGAAATTCATCGGTACGTGCCCTGTTTCTCTTTGATAAATCTGCCACTTGTTCCGTGTGACAAGTAAAAGTCATGGAATATAAATGGTCCAATAAGTATTCTCGTTGCAAGATATTTTATGTGGCCGCATGTGTTGAGGGTTTTTCTTGAATGGAGTTTTTTTGGCATATCTCAAAATTATTGCTCTAAGCAATATACAGATTTCAGGAAAAGCAAGTGAATGAAGATATTCTTGTCAAACGCATCTTGTTTTATGACTTGCTTTCTTTACCCTTGATCTTTTTCTAGAGACATGAATAAATCATACTTGTTTTAAACCCACATATTTGTGATGTTGTGGAATTTGCATATTTACGTTGTTGATGCGCTAAGTTATTTGTGGGGAAGTTCGGGATTGTGTCTATGAGCTGAAGTCACGCCCTTTTCTCGTGTGTTGTCTATGTTTTTAAGATTCTGGTGTCTAGTCTGGAGCAGGTCACCAATTGCATGGGTTCACTTTGTAATCAGTTTGGAGGGACACAGAGCTTCCCCCCCCCCCTCCAAAGGTTGCTGTAATTAAATAAGTTATTTCAGATTCTGCCTGATTTTCCTCTTAATGATATGAATTGTAGGCGGTTCTGGATATGCGCGTTGAGATTTTGGCGACAGTTGGCGAGGATGGAGTAACTCGCTGGCTTGACTAGACTAATAATATGAGTGTTTTTTTGGATGTTGTGTTCTAATTCAGAATGACGAGCGAGCTTGTAAATCATTCCTGTCCGGCAACTAAAATTCTTTTTTCTTTTTTGTTTTAAAGTCTCTCTACGGAAGGAGTGTCTTTCATAACGTAGAATGGGATGTTTCTCTACGGGAGGAGTGTCTTCCATAATGTAGAATGGGATGTTATTTGTTTCCACAGACAATGGCTGTTGTTTTTTTTTTCATGAAATTGATGATATTTTTCATTGGCGTGGTGAATGGACCCGGCTTTTCCCTCGAATTTGTCATAGTTCCTTGACTGATGGTCATTTCAATCATTCTATAGAAATTGTCTTTCCTCTCTAGGGAGATATACTCATCGTTACATATTATTCAACAGTTTTTTGTTAAAAAAAAAAATTTGGTATAAATGATAGTGATCAGGGAAAGCAATCCTGCGTCTGTGCCTCTAGCTGCGGATTTGAACTCGTTATTTCCTTTCGAAGCGAGCTAAACTTTTTTGGTGCGATCGTGTGATGTTATAAACTTCTCTTTTTAATCTTAGTTTTGAAATACGACTAGATGTTGATCTAATTTAAATTCTTGTAGTGTACATTAAAATTCTTAAAAATCAAGCATACGATATTCTTTTAAAGCTTCTTTCAAACATAAATATGGATGTCCTTCAAAATTTAAATTCAAATTCAAACCTACCATAAAATTATCCTTGAAATTTCAAGTCATTCATCTTCATCAACAACAATATTTGAGTCATGCCTAACCAAAATATCTGTTTAAAAACTGATCCGCATTACTATTTCCATCTACAAAAAATTATAAAAAATCCGATTTCCACCCACTCTTATCTACATCAACAGCTTTCCCTAATATGCATGTTACTCGAATTAAAACCCAATATCAATTGCTCGGAGTTTAAATTAAGGCTTTTAGTTCCCTAAATCTCCAATCCATTGGAACCTTCGCAACGGTATGTTTGAAAAATTTCAGCAGCGGTGTTCTATTGTTCGACGGCCAAGAAATTAATTGAGCCAGCCTAATATAAAAGTACTACATAAACAACGCAAAAACCTGCGTCTGCCGGGAGTCGAACCCGGGTCTACTGCTTGGAAGGCAATTATCCTAACCGTTGGACTACATACGCATCTTATGCTATTTAAGGGAAACGACAATATTGATCTACAAAATTATTCTCCATCATTAATTGTGACATGCATGATTATATTAAAAGGTAGAAGAAATTAATGTAATTATCAAAAATTGGCATGAATATCCTGTTTCTTCCAGCAGAGCTCAAAGGCAATATCATATGTTTTCTCTCTTAGCTTGAGCAGATGCATTATAAAATGAGAGAATGATAAATAAAGACCTTATAAGAATATTAATGTTAGATTACGACTTTTCATCATTGATATTTCTAAATTTCAATATTTCTACTGTGTTTTAGCATTAAAGTTTTTAATTTAATATTAATGTCTGTATCCTTCTCTAGAAGCTTCGTGAGGACAAAATATGAAAGTAAATGCACTTGGTTCACGTGAAGCTTTAAGACTTATCTGTATAATATTACTGCTAGTTATTTTTGTTATCTGAAAGCATATATATGCAGGACCTCTGCTAACTGTAGCCAAGCGCAAAAGAGGAACTACTAAAGAAAGAGCTATCTGATGAAGGCGACCGAAGGAATGGCGGCCAAGGAGAAAAAGGGAATCACACATAATTCCGGATATTTAATTTCAATTGTAAGATGGCTCCAAGCAAACCTCATTCCTTTTGAAAGCTATCAGATGGAAAACCAAAGAAGATTAAAAAATGCCAGTATAATATATACAAGAAGAATGAACAATCTAATAATGACTATTTATTACAACAATATCATATTAAATAACATCTCTCAATGATGGCATAATAAATAGTAAAATATTTTCAGAATATTTTAGATAACATATTTTTCAAATTCAAAATGGCTTAACAGAGAGCAACTTGAGTTTGTTTATGAGAAATTGAAAACAACTTGGATGAAAGGACTCTATAAACAGATTTGTTGGTTGATGCTTGATTTGAATTGAAAACAAATAGGATGGTGCCCCATACAACATACTATCGATTGAGATAATAATTAATCTCAATGTGTTTGATTTGCTCATAAAACACATCATTGTAAACAATCTTGATCACAACTTGATTTACAATAGATGTCTGTTGAAGAGTTTTGAGATGCTCCCAACTCATCAAGTAACCAACAAAATCAAAGTACCTTAGCAGTCGTGTCTGCTAGTACACTGCTTTGATTCAACACTGGAGCGAGAGATTAATGTTTGCTTCTCTCTAAGAGATAATAGAATGATCGAGAAAGACACAAAAACTAGTCATAAACCATTAATCATCATGATTGTTGGCCCAATTGATATCAAATTTGCTTGACCTACATATGATTACAACAAGCAAGGTCAAAATATCAAGTGGATTTATCAATAGGGGTAGAAAAGGTAGCGGATGAACTAGAGGAACGAGAGATGAGTGTGTGCAACAAAGTTTCAAATTCAACCAGGGAGGATGCTAAACAGATTGAGCCTCAAGTGCAATAGGAGAGGATCCTAAAGGAGGCTGAGTAAAATCACATTTTTTTAATTAAGAACAATAATTGCAACCATTCAAAGTGAGTGAGATGGATTTACCAATCTCTGACTTTGCCATTTTTAAGGAAAAGAATCATAAAAGCACTAATAAAGAATTTAAATACCATGAAGTAGCACAAAACAAGGAAACCAATTATAAGAGGTGTACAGGTCATCAAGGGGAGGTTGAGAACTAAACAACAGTGAACAAGGAGGTTGAACACTCACTCATGCGTCGGTCAATTGGGCCCGACAGTTTGCTATAGTCTCGCATGTGATGCAGAGGATGGTGGCCAAACTTGAGGTCAAAGGGTGCAAGATAGAGGAGTTGGCACATGTTGTTGGAAAATGAGGCTAGAGAGGTGGAGTTGAACTCGTGATGGAAGATGACAACACTACTGTTAAAAGGTTGTCACTCTTTGAAAAACTTACTTTTTGTGAAAGGAAACAAAAATTCTATGGTTTTGGTAATGTGAAAGTTATCAAAGAAGAGAAAGAAATTGGAGAAGACTGAAAAGTGTCATATCTATTACTATTGTGAAGAGTACAATATATACAGGAGAAGAGATAATCAAATAATAACTATTTACAATAATACCATATTAAATAATTCCTCTCAATAATGATATAATAAATAGTAAAATATCCTATATAACACCTTCAAACCAAATAATCGTGCATGTTACTTCAAATTATAAATACCGCTGACAAAAATATATTATACAATAGAGAGGCTTTGATGCAACTCAAAACATCATGTCAAATGCACATATTGAACACAATACAGTACTACTTTAAGTACTTTTATTTCAAAATACTACACCGTGAAATTTCAAACTTGAAAGTAAGTTCAAACTCTTGTCTTGATATTGGAGCTATATCCAGTTTGTTTATCATCAGCAAGCCTATTCCGAAGCATGACACCCCTATACTGAGGCGATTTCTTAACAAAAGGCAACACTTGGGCCATGAGCTTTTGTGTTGGCACAAACCCACTACCAGCTGCAGAGGGTGAGGAAGGAAGCCCAAGATAGAGTTGGGCTCCTTTAACAGAGGAAGCCCATTGGGGCCATGATCTTCTGAAGTTGGAAGGGCTCCCAGTTGAAAACTGACATGGTGGGTTGCTGCAAAACTGAACCCAAACGAAGTTAAAAAGCCCACTGAAAGTGCCTCTTTTAGATGTGCATCTGGGAATGGACACTGGGGGGCTGCTGTCAAGTGCACTTTCTATCTGCTTCTTTTGCTTCGTTCCAATAGTGTCCCAGCCACCTCACCATAGAAAGCTTCATCCCATCCTGCTTTCATATCAGTAAACAGTTAGTCTTGATATAGAGATCTCAGAATTTTGACTAGTTAGTGCTTGCACTGGTTGTAATTGTAACCGGTGTAGAAAGTAGAGTATGAGGCCGACCTGCTTCAATGTCGAAGTCTACACCATCCAGCACAGCATTACCGAGGGGTCTGGAGGTTGATTTTCCTGCTAAGAAGTTGTTCCAGATGTAGTCTGCAACATTTATGGCATCTTTTTTGGAGGAGAGAGAGTAGGTTTGAGTGCCACCTCCAATGGAGATTATGACCTTGATGCCTTTTTTCTGGCAGTTTTTGATGTCTCTGCTCAGAGTTTGACAGGCGATAGACGAAGCATCGCAATGACCTGAAAGATCCATCTTAGTTGACTGCCATTTCCGAAGGTTGATAAGAATGCATGCAATGTTGACGAT
>NW_026556811.1:0-31108 GCF_029017545.1 Prosopis cineraria
AAAGGAACTGAGTTTTGCCTTTACTTGAACTTGTCGTTTTAATTTTCCTTCTTCTTTATGATTTTGAGCTAACACTCCATTTTAAGCTTAAACAATATTATAAATTATAAATTAATTAAAATTCTCAAAAAATTAAAATAACTCTAAAGCCTCATCATCATTTAGAAAATAATAAAACATATATATTTTTAAAGTCTAAATTTAAGATAAAAATAAAAATCTTTATCAATTCAGATATTTCTCATCATTATCAAGAAATAGAATGCTAGAGTATTAACTAATTTCTTATTAATGGGTGGCACTGGTGATGACACGCATGGCTGAAACAAAAAAATCAACAGACCAACACAAGATGGTTCATTTGACTACTAGAAAAACATTATCAAGTAGGGATTCAAACAAGAAAAAGATATAATTTGAATAGCATAGATTGGAATTGAAGACAATACAATTTGATCGAGTGTAAATCTATATCTATCATATGATTCATAAAACACAAATAATTTTTTTCCAAAACCAATTGCAATTAGAATTCCTCGGCAAAGTTAAATGACACAATCAGTCAAGCAATGATTTTTCTAACATAAAATCTAGACGTCAGTTCTACATGAGAGGCTCTCAATAAGGACAACTAATAACAGAAAACACAGTACAAGGTCAATAAACGGTTGAACCGGTGCAGAAGAAACGGGTCGTGTGTGACGCCAGGCCATTGAGGCTGTCATCTTAGGATTCAAAAATATTCACTTATTTCCTATATAATCAATTACTATTTTTCTGTTAGGCATTATTGTTAATTACATATTTTTTATTAAGAATTTGTTACTTGCTTATATCTTATATAACTGGGTAAATAAATTTTATTAAGCATTACTATTAATATATCTCTTTATTTTAAAGTTTATTAGCCCACATTTCAGTGCGCTTATCTCTCATATTTCTTATATCAATTAATTCTTCTATAATATGCATATCTACCACTGCCACTTTATTATTTCATCTCTTCTCCGTCGTCATTTTCTTTTTAAAAAAATATAGCTCTTGCTCAACCATTTTCACAATTATTGTGGCTTGATTGATGATTTGATTTGTCATTTGTCAATGTAAAATCTACAAATCCTTTTATTTGTTCATGGGAGTTTTTGCACTTTTCTGCTAAAAAATAAAGAAACCAATCATAGATAGGAGATAACGGCAATATATCTCAGGCGTACGTGTTTGTTTCTCTTTTACTTTTTTATTTGAAATTGTATTTGTTTTAATTTTGCATAAGATCTCAAGTGATAAAATAATAACACAATAGAACTCTTAAAACAATTGAGAAGAAATGTGAGAAAGAAAATGAGAGGCCTTTAAGGCATTAATGTGGAGTTTTAGGATTATCCATCACATGTTTCTTAAATCTTCTAATGTCCATTTAATATAAATTATAAAAGAGGAAAGATCGGATTGAGAAGTGGATCAGTTTTTATAGATTATATAATGCATAAGTATGGTCGCTCTATAAGTGTAATTGGAGTTGAATGTAGCACTCTACAGCAATTCTGATGGTTCCCAGGTGACACAACAAAATAGAAGCGTTTTTGTTCAATCAAGAACTACTTTCATCAGTTAATAGAAATATGAAAGGATTGATATGCAAGAAAATTTATCATTTTTGAAAGTTAATGGTGGCTTTTTTTTTTTGGTTTAAGAATCCATTTGTTAATGCAGTAATTGAATTTTCACTCGCCAATTGGTGAGGAAGGAATGGACTCCAACTCAATTGGGTGTCTTGTAGTTTCGAATAGACTCAAACTTTGTTTCACATTCCGCCACTAATGATTGCCAATATCTGAGTTTTCTAAGCGGAACAACGAAAGTTGGCAAAGCTTTATTGGATTTAATCAGGCTTGATTTAGAAGCCTGAGTATTTTAAAATCGCTTGATTTATCAAATTTGGACTCTAATAAAATGAGTTTTAATGGAAGACCTCTCAAGCGTAGCCCACAATGTTTTGAGACCTAGACGATTGAACTATCACCCAATAAAGAGAGCTATTTGGTTCAATTATTTAAGCCGTTGTACTTCAAGTAGCTGGTGCATGTTAGCCCTCCATGACCTAAGTGGATTTCGAAAACCCAAGAAAAACTGAAACTCAAAAGGGGGTGGACCTTTTTTTTTTTTACACTTATTTTGGTAATAATTTTTTTTCAATTTTAAAATATTACTGTCAACTTACTTCTTAATTATTATAGTAGAATCTTGTGTGCATAATTTGATTTATTGACATTATATGATTATATCAATGAAAGTGTAGAAAAAATTGAAAACTCATTTGCTTGTAAGAAAATAAGGTAAATAAAGAGAAAATCTCATCTAGGGCCCCCAATAAAATTTCATTTAGGGTTCAATGTATTTTGAAATTATTCTGTAGGTCCAATGACCCTTTTTGCAAATAAATTTTAGGGAGAAAAGACACAATTACCATTTGTAAAAAAAAAAAGAACTTTTTTTTCATTATCAATGGACAATTAATTATTATATGTGAACCTAAAGTTGAGAATTTGCAAACATCGAGCTATAAAAATTTGAACTTTTTGTGATGATAAAAGAATTTTACTATCAATGAATAATTATTTGTTAATATATAAACTTAAAGTTATAAATTCGTGAATATGTAATTGTAAAAATATTTTTAATGTAAAAAGTTTAAAATAATCATTGTAAAAAATCAATCTTGTAGTGGTGAATCTAAATTTGTTGTCACAACAAACCTTAATTTTGAATATAAAATCATAAATTCTAGACTTTGACTTGTGAATAAATGAATTTAACTTGTGAATACTCGAACTTTAAATTGTAAATTTGTTAAGTTGGCTAAGATGAACATGTCCACTATCTAAACAAAAGTTTCACTTTCAATGAATAATTACTTATTAATATGTGAGTCTAGAACTGTAATTCATAAGCATATAATTGTAAAAATCTGAGCTTGTACTTGTTGCTTTTTCTCACTAAGGAAAATTGTGTATTTTCTCTCTAAAACAAAACCTATAGAATAATTTCAGAATATATTGAGCCTTAATTGCATTTTTTCTTCTTTGGGAGCCCTAGATGAGATTCTCCATAAATAAAAAGATATACAAATGAAAGAAAAGAGAAAATTAAAACTTAATATGTTATGAATGAACAATTCTAAATCGTGAATGATATTGTAAATATTTTTTATATTTTATTTATATATATGTATATAAATATTATTTTTTATTGAATTATTATGTCATTAGTTGATAATAATTAATTTAATCAGTTAGATCATGAGAACCGTGATCTGTTGACCATTACAGTTTATCATCCATTCCCTTTTTTAAAACATTACCTACCTATATTCCCAGCTTTACCATTACTCTATGTAAAGATATTTTCTATTTTTTAGTTAGGTCTAGGAAATTTCCCTTTGTTCTTATCTTAGGTTGTAAAATTGTGTATACAATACTTCTTCTGTTTAAATATATAAGACATTTTTAATCGAATCTCACCCTCAATAAAATAGTTACTTACTTTCAAACTAATTCCATCTTTTTTATATTTAACCCTATTAGACAACCTGCAATAAATAAAAAGTCATTATTAATAGAGGCACTTTAAAAAAAAATAATGATTACACCTCAAATAACTAAAAAAACCTTAAATTTTTAAACATTTAACTCCCAAAAAAATATTTTATATTTTTAAATAGAGGAAATACTTATTATAAAAAAGGTTTGTGAGTATGGTATAGCTTGTCAGAATATAATTGTGACTAGAATACCATGAATATTTAAAAAAAGTCCTTGAAAAAGTTGTTCCACAATACTTAAATTTAACTCAATTTTAAATCTCACATAATTATAATTAAAAAGATTATTTAGTTCAATAAATATATTCCTAAAAATATTAATCTAAACATAAGTTTATTTGACAATTTATTATTTGATATGGTTGTGATAAGCTCATAGGTGAACCATAGGAAAGAAGAAAGATAGATGGAATCGCAATTAGACATCAATGTAAATGCACCTGCTTACTTTGTTCTTCAAATATAGTGTGGAGACAAGTAAGCAGAAGAACCCAGAAGTAGTCTACACAACAAGATAATTTAAACATAAGTTTATTTTATAATTTATTATTTGACTTGTTTTTATGTGATTAATTTAAACATATGTTGATTTTATAATTTATCATTTGATATGGGTTTGATGGATTTATTATTGTTAAATATTCAAGACGTAAACAAATAGTGGTTCCTATGTGACAAATTCTAGTAACACAAATAGCCAAAAAAAAAAAAAAAGCCCTAAAAACATTCGCAAAATGCTCTAAAAATAAAAACGTTCTGAAGATGAACGGCTCCATTGCTCCTCCGAGTATCAATTGGTATTTATATGGTTTTAGAAAGAGACCACGAGACATTACTTTCTAATACCATATTTATAAATAGCATTTAAATTGACAGGTTGACCGAAAAACTTGTCTCCATTGACTATGCCTGTTTCCTCTTCAAAACTTGTTGATTTTCCAACACCTAATTCATGTATGCAAACATTGCAGAATGTTGATGTTAATGTTATAATTGAAGACATTACAGTCGTAGCGTGTCGCATAAATTATGTTGACTGCACATTGCCATATTTAGATTTAAGCGTGTTAGTTGTGGTAGAGCCGTAGAGGTGAGGTCCGACTACAAAAGTGGGTGGTCAAACCTTTTGATTTGTTGCTTTGATATTCAAATATGTTTACCTTGTGGTCTTTTTGACCAATTTTTTCAAAGATTTTAGGGGTGTCAAATTCTCTCCCATACTCCTCAAATTTGAAGATTTTATGCAAGTCCTCAAAGAACATTAGAACTCTTTAACATTTTTGTCTCAGGTCCAAGTCAAGCCCAATTCTTGCATTGGTTGTCCAGTAACCAACATATGATGCGCGTTGCAATGTCAGTACATCATTAAAAATGCTTTTATTATTAAAGATTGGTTCAATTGATAAAAATTTAACCCCTAAATTATAAGATTATTAGTTCAAATCTCATTATTAATGTAACAACTTTATTGATGAACGACTTATAAGTATATTGTAACACTCTTTAAATTTGAAGGCATGCCTTAACTTTAATGAGCCCTCAAAACTCAATTCATATAAATTTATATGTGTGTTTGTATAAAGAAATGCTTTGGCCAAGTTTTTTTTTTCTCCTTTTTTAACAGGGAAATAGTGAATTTCAAAATAAGCACATATCTGAATTTTCTCATATTAAAAATAACACAAAAAAAATCATGTTTGGAGAACCCACCTTAGGAAATTAATTGAAGGAATTAGCTTTTATTCATTACAAGCAATAAACAATACCGAATGAACTTCTTTTATCAGTTAAAAGGCTTACAAAGATTAATACAATCCATTCTTTAAATAAAAAAAAAAAAAAACACTTTTTTACTATATTTCAATACCACAGTCCTTCCAATTCCATCGGCAATATGGACTACAATTTTCGTGTACATTACAAAATGCAAATAATCTAATTGATTTGTAAAAATTGCATACAGAAAATTGTGAGTTGAAAAAAAAAAAAATCTCGAAGACGGCTGAACTCTGTATAGTATATATAAAGTGGAGTACTAATTTGCAAATTTAGAAGATCTTTTGGTTTGCCAGTCCCGAATTAAGGAGCGAAGAGAGTGATTAGGGGTAAAGAACAAGTGAGCTAGTCTTGCATTTGTCATTGGCGATCTATCATGCCCTGAACCAACCCATGCTTCTATTGCTTCTAATTCATATGAAAACCCATCTGCTGCCACGTGTGGGTTCTTCATTACCTCCTGCATCCAATCCAACATTACATCAGCATAATGTTGATAATCAAATTCTTGTGAATTTATTTATTTTTAATACAATTCTTATGGATTTATTAATTATATATATATATTTGTCAAAAAAAAGTCCACAACACAAACATGTTTACCTGAAGTATGGGACAAAGAAAAACATTGGGCACATCCATCAGATCTTCCCTATCTACACTTCCGGTGAATCTCGTCGTGTCTCCTCTTGCAACTTCGTGATTTGCCTCTCTTCTGATCTCATTTAGTTCCATCATTGCATTTCCCATGCACAATCCTTCCTTGGGCTGAGGCCCATTGGGAAAGCCCATACACTTCGCGGCTAGCCCTGCTAGCTTTTGGGCTACTTTCATGGGCCACGGCCCAGCTGTCTCATCCAAAACTTTAACCAAATCTTCTCCCATCATCACCTCGCCCTCAACGAGACCCACCCAGTTTCTTCCTGTCAAGAGATGCATGATCAAGACTCCGAAGGCCCTTACGTCTGCTTCTAGGCTGCCTTCTTTAGACCCAAAGCCTTTGATTTTTGCAACTAGATTGCGATCAAGGAGGATACTGGAAGGAGTTAAGTGGCCATGAACGAAGGGCATGGGCTGGGCCGAGTGAAGAAAGGCCAGGCCCGAGCAAACTTCTGCGGCTATCCTAATTCGGTCTTGCCAACCCAAGGCCCGGTTTCTTCTTCTGGAAAATAGCATGTCCCTCAGGCTCCCATTGTTCATATATTCTAGAACTACGCATTTGAGCTCGGTGCAGAACCCCACCATAGCCACCACGTGAGGATGTCGAATGCTACCCAGTAGTCTCACCTGATAAGTTTACACCAAATATTATATATATATATATATATATATAGGTGGAGAAGGATTAATTGGCTGATTCTTGATGGTAAAAAAAAAAAAAAAAATTACCTTAGCTTGGAATTCTTGTGGGGACAAGACATGGGTGGAAGTGAGCATCTTGATGGCTACTGTGGAATGGTTGATTTTTCCTCTATAAACGTCGGTCCAGTCGGCGCCACCGGACTTCAACAGGAGGCGGTCGGAGAAGTCGTCGGTGGCCAACCTGATCTCGTGGGTCGTGTACTCTCTGAAACTGAAACTGGGTTCAGTCAGCCTGGCCGCCATTCCTATGGCGTCCTTTTCTTTACAGAACTCTATCCTTCTGTAAAGCACGTCTCTTTGTCTCCTGAGCTCGTCTATCTCAGCCACCATCTCCGACCTGGAGTTCGCTGCATTCTCCAATTGGATTTCGGCTTGTGACCTTGCCTGTGTGGAGATCTGAAGCTTGTTTGAGAGCTCCGATTGAAGCTCCAGCAGCGAGCTCAACCTTTTCCCGCTTTCCTCAATATCACGTCTGGTTTCGAATGTAATTTCTTTCTCGGCTTCCAATTCTTTGGCCAGCTCCTCCTTCATGCCGATTTCTTCCTTTATTTTGCTTTCAAGTTCCTGAGCCTGCAAAATGGCATGGTGAGCAAGTTGCTTGGCGACATATAAAGCAAGTGTTTAAGCCATTTCTGAAAAAGGGAGAGACTAAGTAGTTACAGGATCACGAAAAAATGATGTAAGGATAAAAAAGTCAGATCATATTAAAAATCATTAAATTTAAGGAAGTACGTTGAAGATAATAATATTAAAATTATCTCAGCCAAAAAATCAACACATATTCACTTTTTTAATTATATAATTAAATGTGATAATCTAGTCTCTTATAATAAAATTTTTAATTTTGTTGATCTTATAAGAGGGGTGGTTTTTGTAGAAATTGTGTTGGACGACAAAGCTTCTTTCTAAAGATAAGAGAGGCAATGTTGCGTATTGACTTAAAAGAAGAGCGATGAATTAATGGATCAGAAATTCAGAGTAGAAGAGTGAAACAGATAAAAGGCATGCAATTTTCTGCTTCTCCAAAATCGTCCCAATTTGTCTGTCCTTGCTAGGAAAGAGAAACACATTTCCGACCCAAAATGACAACAATAAAGAAATAAAGAAAAACGAAGAGAAAGAAACACGTGGGAGGGAGTCCCTTTTTTCATTGCTTTTGCTAAAAGCTTATTTTACTTTTATATTCTTATTTAGTTTTGATAATACCTAAATTAGAACTAGTCACTGATCCTCAAAAATATTAATCATATATAAAGAAGCCAAACCAATGTTAGATTATAATACACTTTAAATTATACATAAAAATAAATCATTCTCATTAAATTATGAGTAGGCAAATTAAAAAAAAAAAACACGTCAAGCTAGTTCAAGTAGCCGTAGTCGAGTCGGATGAGGTGTGAGTCAAGCATTTATTTATTAAAAAAAGAGAAAGAAAATAGGAGGTTGAGAATATACAATTACAAGGTTGGAAAAATTACCCGAGAGTTGCATAAACAAACGGCCCATTCAGCTTTTGCACGTCTATCACAGTGCTCTTTTGCTTCTTTCCTCTTCAATTGGATCATCTTATGCGCCTCCTCCAGTTTTCTCGTCAGCGTCTCAATTTTTTCCCCTCCCCTCTGCCCAAAGAAGAAACAAATTTAAGTATTCTCACAATATTAATTTCCTCCATTGCACCAAACCTTCGTATTTTATTTTCAGGAGGAGGAAAAGAAAAAAAGGCCAACAAAATAAAACTATGAATTCGAAATTGCATTTTTTCCACATTTTTGTTTATTTGGCACACCCATCTTCCTACTAAAGGCAATCACTCAAATCATATTAAATATGAGCATTTTTTTGAATTTAGATTCGAAACTTTTGCCTGCTTTATAAGAGACTAACTCCTTTTTATAAGTTCAATACAAGTTTATCCCTTTTTCCTACTTTCTTTGTGAAGAAAAGATTAGATGAATTGAAACCAAAATGCTCACTGAGAATGAGTTAAATTCTTCTTCGTTTTCCCCCTCTTTGGTTGGTGAGAACTGAGAATTGGAAGACAGCATCCATGTGATCTGGATCTTATTCAGGACCCAATTCTTAATGGGTCCCATAGAAGAATTAAATGTAAATAGAGTCAAGCTGGAAATCAGGAAAAGTATCAAGACAAAATCATTGAAAGCAGATGGTTATTTCTGACTTTCACACACAACCACCTTTTTAAGTTTTTTTCCTGCCCTTTTCCACCCCTTTTTAATAGTCCCTTCATGTATACACACACACGTATATAAAACTGCATGCTATAATTTAAAAAATTAATTAATTATAATAATTATATTTTTAAAAAATTAAATTAAAATATCTTATTTTATTCAATATAAATATATATTAATTATTTTTTATTAATGTAAATTATAAAGAATGATTTAAAAAATATGAATTATAAAATGGGTGATTTTATTTTAAAAAATTAGTAGTTTCTCTGATAATAAAAAATGGGGAACATATAATAAATAATAAAGCATATTTCTTCCTCTAACTGCGCCTCAGAAGAAACGAAGCGAAACAAAACGAAGCAGACAACTTTTTACAGGCAAAGTGACGGCCACTTGTTTGATAAAATATCTAAGAGAGACCATTGGTTTAACTTACCAGATTAGAATTGTTCTGTTCAATGACATCATCTGGTTCATTTGCACTAATCCTCGAGACGTCACTGTCTGGATGCTCAAGGCTAGTTTGTTCATTCGTGTTAGAAGACAACAAATCCTGGAAATAAGTTTCAATTTCTTGGCGATAGAATTCCCACTGGTTCTGTGAACCTGGGGATTCCATACTCGCTGCTAATCCACGACGGCTTCTAGAATCTGCAGGGGAATCCACCTTTCCCTCAGGCAACACTTTCTCTAACCAATCTTTGAACGTTATCTTGTCTCTCATTCTAGCAACCACGAAACCATTATCGTCCTCCATGATCTTTTCATCGTTCCGTGATCCTCTCATGAATACTTGTTTCCCTCCACATAAGATGAACAGTTCGCAGAAGTCTGGCTTATGCTGATGAATATAGAACAATCCGCTTATGGCACCTTTTGATTTCCTATATACAAATACACCACAAGAACAAAAAAAGAAAATCCTGCTTAGAATTACTCTGATTTCTCTGTGGGAAAACAAGGAAAAAACGAAGGCAAGAGGAAAAGAGAATACCAGGAGGGCTTCATCACTGAAAATCCAATGACCAATTTGGTTATCTCTAGACCGAGAATCAAGTCTGTGATGCGTTTTTGGATAGGTTCATCGAATTTCTCGACTTTGAGTATTTCAGCTGGTACCTGTGGGATAATTATCAATTCATCATCGAGTCAATTGAGAAATGATTATACTAGAGAAGGGGGGGGGAGCTTACAAACCTTCCCGCAGAAAGCTACGTACTTAGAGAGCTGCCTGTCGATTTTATCTTGCTCTAACTTCCTGAGAGCTGGTAACATCTCATCGTTCACTGATCTTGCAGGGAGTTTCCCAACTGCAAAACGATCCCAGTTGAATTTGAAGGAGAATCGAGAAGACAAGAGAGATTATGAGAAAAGTTTCTGGGTGAGAAACTTACATGGGGTATAAACGTGATCCTTGGATGTGTTGTGACTGACATAGAGAATAACAATGGAAATAGGATGAGACTTCCATTTACTGAGAGCCCAATTCAAGGTTTTGATTCCATCTTGCAGATCATTGCTGACAGCAACATGTATCTTCCCTGTTTGGGTGGTGGTGGTGGCGGCCTCCATAATTAAGCTTCCCAATTCCCCTGTTTGGCTGCTGAATCAGGAAGAAGATGAAGCAAGTCCGGCGAGATTCATATCAGCAAGACAACAAAAAAGAAGGTGGTGACGCTGTTGATGATGTGGCCGTCAAGTATTATCCTATTAGATTAGCTGGTATGAAAGAATTGGGGAAAAGGAAGAGTCGGTGTATCTCATTTTCAAAGTTGTGTGATTTTCGCAAGGAATTGATATGCATTGCATTAGAGCGAGAGCGAGAGAGAGAGAGAGAGAGAGAGAGAGCTCTCTTTGAAGAGGACGGCCCCATTTGGACTTTTCTTTATGTTGTGGGACCCGGCAAGCCCAGTTTGGTTCTTTTACCATGCAGAGCTAATAATTCGAATCAAATTTTACAAGTTAGCTCAAACTCAATTTAAACAATTTAAGATCAAGTTTAAAAAAATTAATTTTTTTTGTATTAAGGCCTATACACTGAAAAAATTTTCAGCCAAGCCCAATTTCAAATACTCAAATAAAAAAAAATTATATTTTTAAAAAATATTTAAAATATAATAAATATTAAATAATTTTTTAAATTTTAAGTTATTTTATATTAAAATGTCACATATGTGAGTCTTATAAATTATTTAAGTATTTAAAAAATATAAAATAAAATAATTAATTTTAAAGTAAAAAAATTAAGTGAAAATAATTTTAAAAAAAATTTAAATATTTAGATCGTACGAAACCCAAAAAAATTTAAAGTGAGATTGATTATTTGGGTTTTTTAAAAAGTTGAGCTTATTTGAATTCAGTCTGTTCAAACTAAAACCCAGCCCTGATTCCCACCTTTAGCCATTTGAATATTCACGCCCATAGCTATATTATTTCAGTGGTTTATCCAAGAAGTCAAATTTTGTTCTTTTATTCACGCGAATATCAGGAATGCTAATCTTTCATGTGAAAGATTTGACAAGAGGTGATGGCAATGCCTTGAACAATCAAAAGATTTGAAAATCTAATTTCATGTGGAAGAGTATTCCCATCTAATCATTATTTCTTAAAAATTGAAAGTATAACTTCATGACTTTTTATTTTGGGAGAAGGACAGAAAAGTAACTCCCAGGTAAACAAATAACAATAAAGTACCATGAATTGTATTAATTATTATGAAGTTTTAAGGGACTTCGTTGGCATAAATTGTTTGAAATTACTTTTTTTAACCTCATGATTAATAAGAGAGACACTCAGATTATTGATTTTGTGCTCCCCTCGGTCCCTTTTTTTCTTGGCCAAAACGAATCAATTTTATTAATCATCAAACATCAAATAACACACACTAATGCCCCCCTCTGTCCTTACATCGCTACTTTTGGCTCCCATTAGCAGAACCTAGGTTTCTTCAAGCAAGGAATATGGCATATTTTGGATATTCCATTTCAACATTACATTCACATACTTTATAGTTGGTCCAATTTAATGGTTAAAAAATCAAACTGAACCAAATAGTTCGACTGATCAAGCTAACGGCTCGGTTAAGCTAAAAAAACTATATGGGGAGTTGAGTAGGATTGGACTGCTTTGGACTGACGGACGAATCAGGAATGGAGATCAAGCTGAGAACCAGATCCAACTTTCAAAAATCAAGCTGTTCAAAAAAATGCCCTTTTTATTTTTTATTAATTTTTTTTAAAAAATGACTAATTTTTTTAATCATTTAATGTTATATTGCATCGTATAGCTTATTAATTCATAATAAACTTAAAATACTTGATTTTATTTTTAAGGTAAATAATAATTTTGTATTTATTTCTTATATTTAGATTATTATATACATATATAATTTTTTAATTTAATTATTATATTACCAGTTTGACCATTGATCCAATCTAATTAAACCATATGAACTATAAACTGTTAATTGGTTCAATATCCAATCTTGTTTAAAAAATATTGGTCCAATTACAAACTCCATTGTTGGTGTGAAGATTGGAGAGTTTATTCTTGATCATTAGCCACAACAGATTCATCCATTAGCTACAATTGACAATACAACTTTAGTGGCCCAACTTCAAAAATTCATAATTAATTTTATACATTCTCAAAAATAGTGAATTAGAATTCCATAAAAAGCTTGAGGTTTACTTTCAAATATAAAAAGAATTACTCATAAATATTATTATTTATTTTTTGAAAATCTTTAATTACAAAGACAGTTCATTTTTTAATCTTCTTCCAAAACTTAATTGATTATAAAATCATTTCCTAATGTATTTAAATACCCTCAAATTCTTTTAAAATATTATTAACTTGATTAACTCAAAATGTAAGAATTTGGGATATCACAAGATGTGAGGTTACATGAAAATTAGATTGTTGATTGATTCTACTAAAATTCAAAGTTAAATCTCAAGGGAATATTTCAAGAATTATCCTTTTGTCAAACTTGCTAAAGAAACTTAGCGAAGTTTATGTAAATGATCGGTCAATTATTCTTAATCATGCTTGTATAGAACCTAATAGATGTATTGACCACTTGGGGGTCAAAAAAGTCATGGAATGAATGCAATCTTCGTAATCAAAGAAATTGCAATTGGATTTTCTGTTGTACTAATTTTTTTATTCACTATAAGTATTTTTTATTAAAGGTAATATTATTTAAGGCATGGTCAAATATTAAATGTAGTTATCTCTTACAAAAATGTTTCTCTAAAATCTTGCCTTCTTCTAGCATTAAAAAATCAAAGAAAAGAAAAAAAAAGAAAGAACTATTTTTTAACAATTCAGTTATTGATTTCTTTCATGTGAGAAAGTCAAATAAATTAAAACATAATAGTCACACGTAAAAGAAATTAAATTCACACTAATTGTTGAGGCCAGGAGAATGTTTCAGCTGTTTATGAATCAGTTGTGGGGTCAGCAACCGAATCCAACGACGAGGATATTATTTAGGTTATAATATATTTTTGGTATTCTAATTTTATAAAAAGTTTTAGTTTGATCATTTTATTTTATAAAGTGTGTTTTTAGTCTTTTAACCCTAAAAATATCAATCTCAAATGATTATTTGTTGTGACAGTCATTATTATTTTACAAATTAAATTTAATATGTTAACATTTAAATTTTTTTATTAATAATTAAAAGTTCATTATAAGAAATTTTTTTGTTAATAAAACTAATAGGATTAGGGTTAAAAAAATTAAAAAAATACACTTTATAATATAAAGACTAAAATAAAAATTTGTATAAAATTAACGAATTAAAACCACATTTCAGCCTCTCATTTATAACATGAAGAATGAAATACACTATAACTTCTCTAATGTATACAAAGACCCCAATGAAGATTGGATCTTCTTGCAAAATAAAAAAATCACATGAATATAAAAATTGTAAGCAACGTTTATAAGGGTGAATAATAAGTGCGAGTCTTTTATTCCACTTTTTTTAGTTTATCATAAAATAATAGAAAATAACTTCAAGAGTTATAAAAAAAAGATCAATTTTGGTTATTTTTTATAATTTTTGGAGTCATTGTTTATAATTTTTGGATCATTTATTATAATTTTTTGATAATTTTTAGCAATTTTTTGGTCTTTTTTATAATTTTTATATCATTTTTTGATCAACTAACAATTAAAATTAACTTTTATTAATGGCAGGAGTTAATTACACTATTTTTTTATAATTAAATAAATAATTTATACAATAAATAAGTTCAAAATCTAACATACGACATGATCTAAAATTCAGAAATAACTTACTAATTTACCCTTTAAAATAATAAAATGACTAATATCTTTGTCAAACATTCCCAGATGAACAAACACCTTCAGTTTTTTTATTTCGGGACCAAATAACTATAGCGATGCGTTAATAACTACTATTTATCAGCTAGTTTGACTATATTTAATCATCACATCATCATGCATTGTCTTCGTTACTTCTTATTGCAATTTTTATTATTTTTTTAAGCAAAACAAAATAATATTATATATACATAAAAAAGATGAAACATTACAATCACTATAAAAAGAAACATGACTGTCAACAGTAACTTTTGTGAATAATTTATGATCAACATAAAAATTGCCATTGACAGTTTAATTTTCTATAACAATAGCTAAAGTTATAGTTGAAAGTATGACTTCCTATAATAATAATATAAAGTTATTAATGATTGTTAAATTTTCAATAACAACCTATGCTTGTCTATACTAAAAGTTTAAGTTTCAATGACACGTAGAAAATTTACAATTAGTGATAATTTTTTAGAGTTATTACAAAAAGTGTAACTTTCAGTAGTGATTTTAACTATTATATCAATTATATCTATAGTTTATTTTAGACAAAATAGATAATATAATTCAAAATTTTAATAAATTAAAAAAATTAAATTGAAGTATTTAATCATAATAATAGTATTTTATAATATTTTATATGTAATATATATGTGTTTAATTGACTTACATAACAAATCAAATGTTATCTAGTTATATGTGTGTTTGTTTAATTTAATAACATACATACATACATAGATATATATATATATATATATATATATATTAAATTATGCAACAATAGATTTATAACTCAATGAAAATATAGTAAGATGCAAATGAAGGAGGTTATAAGTTTAAACCATAAAGGACACATGGCGTGAGGTGGCGAAGCCACATAATAGTGACATGTGCCACATGGGAGGGTAATATGGTGTCATGTGGTAGGGTATATTAATATCACTTTTTAACATTTCTCAACTTTTAATTATGACTATCTTTTTGTAATAATTTTTTCTTTTTGTGATAACATTTGTCATCATTGATTGCATATTTTTAGTGATGGCTTTTATTATTGTCACAAATAAAGTCAACGATAAAAGTTCTCACAATGACTTTTTCTTGTTATTGAAAATTTTTAGGAGTGACAAAAGTTACCACTAAAAATTAAGTTTTTTATAATAAGTTATAGAGCAAGATTTCTAAAACCACAAAAAATTGTTCAATAAAAGAGAGTGAAGATTTATCAGCAATAGGAATATTAAAGGATGAAAATAAGTTAATTAACTAAGTGAACTAAATTAATCAGCTTCTATAATTGCATTGCCATAATATCAGATTTATGAGGACGACAATGCTTTTTATGAGGGATAAATTAGTGTTTTGGTAAAGGTTAATCAGAATGCTATTATATTGTCAGTGCAATGTGTGTGAAGCTTTTGGACCTGGGAGATAAAAAAACCAAGTCAAATTGCTCTGGCATATACAAGGGCATGAACTAAAACGATGTTCCAGAGTTTTCTCTTGCCTGGGCAACCAATAAGACTAGATCCTGTTTCATTAATCTAATACTAAGTCCTCCTTTATTCACCAGCGCTCCCCACACCCCGGTTTTTTCTTTTTTTTGATGATTCCCATATAAACTATTTTATGAAATAAGACTTAAACTTCTTGTTATTGTTAAGGTAGGTACCCGTTAATGAAGCTTATGTCCTGTTTGGTATGTTAGAAATAATTTGATGAAGATGGATATGAATATGAAAATAAAAATTGATATAAGGTTTAAAAATATGTTTGGTATGTTTATAGAATTGATAGATTATTTTTTTTAACATTAATATTTAAAATATAAAAGGATTAAAATGCTCCTACTTCTAAAAAAATTGCTCTGTCCCAGATATCAAAATCACCATCGCAATCCATATATCAAAAATTACCATCCAATGAAACAAAGATATAAATAAAAAATCAAAATCTTAACCTTCATATTTGTTCTTTGCTCCTCAGTCATCGCATCCTCATAGGAAACGATGTTGTGAGGGCAATAAGAGGGAGTTGTAGTGAAAAAGAAGAGACAAAGAAAGTGGGTTGTTGTCATTGTTAGTTCCGGTTCATCTTTATCACTATTAGATCTAAAAAAAGAGGGGTCATTGTCGATAATAAAGGAGTTGCAAAGGAGAAGAGACAACAGAAGAGGTGGGTCATTGTTGTTGTTAGATCTAGTTCATCTCTATCTTTGTTGCTGTTGTTTCTTGGATGTTGCCATAGTTGCCGTCAAGTTGGTTCTCTTGTTGCCTGTCAAGTGTGTTGAGATGAAGGAAGGGTATAACAAAAAAGATGAGGTAAGAAGGCTTGATGAAATTTAAGCTTTTATGAATATTTGATGAAAAGCAATTTCATCAAATTTAATAAAAATGGCTTCCATATGAAAGCTCGATGTCACTCATTTTTACACGAATCAAACATGCAAAATTTTGAATTTCACTTCAATCATTTCTAATCTAATATATCAAATAAGACCTTAGACTTATAGGCACACGCACTTCTTGGATTTCAATTGAACGAGTAACTTGTTGATTGACGTGAGTCGCATTTTTCCCAGCTTAATTAGTTGCAAAGCGAATCCCAAGGATTTCTGCTAGCTGAAGTTTCCCTGAATGAGATAATTGAGTACTTTGATATTGCAACTTTTTATTTGAAAATGTGTAACGTTGACAAGCTGCATACATTTATGTATTTTATATTTTACGTGGACGAAGTCAGGCTTATAGTTCTTTTATTCTTTTTCGGCGGTACGTTCCTAACTATATGCTTTGTTTGATATCTCATGCTTCATGTAATGTATAAGCATCACTATTTTTATTTCTAAGTAATAAAATTATAGATCCATTATGCCATTAATTAATTAAGTGTTTTGATTAGTTGTATGCAATTTGCACACGTGTGTGTGTGTGAACCTTATCCTTAATTATGTGAGCCCCATACATTTTTGGGAGCATACATAATGGGTTATATATCTTTTTACATACATATATTATTTGTAGGTTATGAATAAAAATTATATTGATATCATTATCAAGAGGTAATAAAATAAAAATGAACCCACCAAGCGTATGTAAGAATTTCTCTAGCGTGAATATTTATTTGTTTGTATTGATTGATTTTTTTTTTATAAAAATAAAAACAAAGAATGGTTACTTATTTTTACTTTCTTCTTTTTGGAGTTGATCTCTTGGGCCAACTTTGGAGTGGAGAATTTTTCTGAATGCAACATAACAGAGGGGCTCGAATATGAAATGGAAATAGTTGAGCCGAAAGCCCATTCAAATCATATAAGGCCTCATATAGGTTTTGTCATCAATGAGCCCAATACCTTTGTACCATCCTCAACCCAAACCACTTGGCATCTTTCCTGACCTTCCGCAAAAATAGCTCCCACTTTCTTGTTATTGTTAAGGTGGGTACTCGTTAAAGAAGCTTATTTTTTGTTTTTTATATTTGAAATAATTTTGATGAAGATGGATATACATATCAAAATAAAAATTAATATATGGTTTAAAAATATGTTTGGTATGTTTATAGAATTGATAGATTATTTTTATTTAACATTAATATTTAAAATATAAAAGGATTAAAATGCTCCTACTTCTAAAAAAATTACTTTGTCCCAGATATCAAAATCACCATCGCAATTCATATATCAAAATTACCATTCAATGAAACAAAGATATAAATAAAAAATCAAAATCTTAGCCTTCATATTTGTTCACTAGTGCAAAATAATAATTTAATGACATATTTTTTACCACAATTCGTAAAAAACTGTGGTAATACATGAGATGATGGCTTATTGATAATTAACTTGAAAAGTAGATTATTTATGGTGATAGCTCTATGATAAACTGTCGCCATAAATGCTTATGACAAATATTTAAATTAAATAATTTAATTAAATAATTAAAATAAATTATTACTTAAATGTTTATTACATAAATGTAATTCATTTACAAAATAATTATAATTGAAATCAATTATTAATTATATTATTTATTATTTATTATTTATTATTAATAAATTAATATTTAAGGAAAATTAATTTTTTCTAAATTAAAAAATATTAAAATAAATTTATTTAGAAGATAATTATACTTCATAAAAATTATTTATTATATTCATAATTAATTATGTAATATCAAAGATAAATTAATTGTATCCAAAATAAAAAATATTAAATAAATTTTATTTAGAGACTATTATACTAAATAAAAATTATTTATTATATTCATAATAAATAATGTAATATCTATGTCAAATTAATTGTGTCTAGATAAAAAAATATTAACTAATTTTATTTAATATCATTGAATAATTAATATATTTTTTATAATTAAAATTCAAATTTTCTAAAAATTGGGTATATTAAAAAAGAACATAAAATAAAATAAATCTTAAAATAATTAAATTAAATTAATTTTATATATTTTATTTTTTATTTATTTATGTCTAAATTCAGATATTTTGAAATTCAAAATGTCTAAATTCAGACAACATTTGGCGATATGCCTGAGGGCGTTTGTCACTAAAGCTTGTCTGAATTTCAGAAAAAATTGTCTAGAATTCAGACAATATCTTTAACGACAGGTCTTGAGGGTGCTGATCATTAAAGCCTTTTAAAAAAATATTACAGTGACAATCCCCTGGGGATCTGTCACCATAAATATAGCAATAGACCCCGAGGCAACTGTCACTATTATTAATTAATTAAAATAAAATTTTATTTTTAAAATAAAATAATATTTTTTAAAACAATATTTTATTTTAGGACACATTTAATATGTTTGAATTAAGACACATTAAATTTATTTTAATTACACATTAAATAAGATTTTTTAAATAAAATCTTATTTTTTAAAATAATATTTTTTAAGACAGATTTAATGTGTCTAAATTAAGACACATTAAATGTGTCTTAATTAAGTTAAATAAAATATTATTTTTAAAATAATATTTTATTTTAAGACATGGTTAATGTGTCTAAATTAAGACATATTAAAAGTGTCTTAAAATAATTTTTTTAAAAAAAATACATGGTTTACGGCGACAGTTGCCCCGTGAGCTGTCGCTGTAAATGTTTCTGAAAATGAGACACATTTATGGCGACAAGCAGTGGGTTAACTTTCATCGTAAATGGTGCTAAAAGACTAAATTCCTCAGCTCGTGATCTCTCAGCTCGTGCTGTCACTCTCCCTCACAATTCCAGCTATCACAGTCGCCCACAGCTCATCTTTCCCATAGCTCATCCTCAAGCTCACTCATTCCCCCTTAGCTCGTAGCTCGCTTCCTCATTCCTCCTTAGCTTGTAGCTCTTGCAGCTTAAAGAGTGCCTACAGCTCCAGCTCACCTTATCCCATAGCTTGCTGCCGCTTTCAGCTATGGTGCCCCTAGCTCGCCGCCGCCTTCAGCTTCTGCACCCCCAGCTCGCCGTCGCCATCACCTTCGGTTCAACTTCCCTTACCCCCAGCACATCTCAACTTTTAGGTGTTTTTTAATTTTTTAATTAGCTTTTTATGCTTCACAAAATTAATTTTTTTGCTGATTTTAATTTTTTGTTCTTTTTACTATTTTTTTATTTGTTTCTTAATAATTTTTAAACACCTACTATCATAAATTAATTAAAATATTGTTTGATGGCTGTATGTGATAGTTTGAATTGGTTGTTGATTAGAGTTAATACTTATTGACAATTCAGTTGAATTTAATTATTAAAATTTGTTTAATTTTGTTCAAATTGGTGTTTTGGAAAGGTTAAATAGAACAATATATTTCAATTATTCTTTTAGCTCTACAAAAGTAAATTAGATTATTATTTGATGGTTGTATATGATAGCTGAATTGGTTGTTGATTAGAATTGATAATTTTAAAAATTCAATTGAGAGGTTAAATTGAATAAATTGAGGGGTCTAGTGTCCAAAAAATCTTGCTTTATAAACTGTTATGCTGTCAAAATTATTTTAGATTTCAAATTATAAATTATTTGTTGAAATTTAAAATAGGTAATAATAAATTATAGTTGGATAGATGCTTTATGAATAAGTGATAAATATGAGAGTGGAGTAGATCATTTTTTAAAATTTGCAAAGAATAATGTTCCTAATAACAAAGGATTATTTTATTATCCTCGTGTTAAGTGCTTGAATGGGTTGTGATAAAGTCCTGTAGAGATTAAGGATCACCTAATTTATTTTGGGTTTTACAAAGCATATAGACAGTGGGTATTGTATGGTGAATCTAGAAAATGTGGTATGCCATAAGTTGAGAATGATTATATGGATTTTGGTGATCAAATAGAGGATATGTTATGTGATATTGATATTGAAGCTGTTGAGAAGTTGCACAAATATGATAGTTTGTACAATGATTCAGAAACACCTTTATATCCAGGGTGTACAAAATATACACGACTAACAGCGGTGTTAAATCTATTCAACTTAAAAGCTAGATATAGGTAGAGTAATAAGAGTTTCACAGAGTTGCTTAGATTGTTAAAAGAGATGCTTCCAGAGGGGAATACAATTTCGAGTAGTTACTACGAGGCAAAAAAAAATATTATGTCCAATGGATTTGGGATATCAAAAGATACATGCTTGTTCCAACGATTGTATATTATACAAAAATGATTTTAAAGTGTTGGATGAGTGTCTGGTCTGTAGGACATCACGTTACAGAGTAAAAGAAATAGACAGTGGTGATGACTCCATTACTAAGAGGCCTCCAGCGAAGGTATTGTGGTATCTTCCTATAATACCAAGGTTTAAGCATTTGTTTGCTAATTCAAATGAGGCCAAAAACTTAAGATAGCATACTGATGATAGAAAAATGATGACATGCTTTGGCATCCAGCCGATTCTCCACAATGAAAAGGAATTGATTAATTATTTCTTGAATTTGGCAATGAGCCTAGAAATCTTAGGCTTGGATTATGTACAAATAGAATGAATCCTTACGGAAATCTTAGCAGTCAACGTGGCTTATGGCCTGGTCTATTAGTGATTTATAATCTTCCTCCATGATTGTGCATGAAATGCAAATATATCATGCTGTCTTTGATGATGTCAGGCCCTAAACAACCAGGAAATGACATAAATGTTTACTTAGCGCCATTGATTGATGATTTGAAGATGATGTGGGAGGTAGGTGTGAATGTTTTTTATTCATATCGAAACGAGTCTTTCAAGTTACGAGCTATGATTTTTTGCACAATAAATAATTTTCCTGTATATGGAAACCTGTTTAGATATAATGTGAAGGGGCATAAAGCATGCCTTATCTATGGAGAAAACACATGCCATCAACAATTAAAACATGAGAAGAAGACAGTATATCTTGGTCATCAAATATTCTTGAGATGAGACCACCCTTATCACAAGCAAAAAAAGTCATACAATGGCTATCAAGAGTATGATGAAGCTCTAAAGCCATTAATTGCAAGCTTGGTATATGAATGGGTGAAAGACATCAATGTGGTATTCGATAAGAACCAGAAAAAGGAAGCTCAAAAAAATCAATGAAAGAAGAGATCAATTTTCTTTGATCTCCCTTATTGGAGCACCCTTGAAGTAAGACATATATTGATGTGATGCATGTGAAAAAAAAAAGTATGAGACAGTCTCATTAGAAAATTGTTAGATATAAAGGGAAAGATCAAAGATGAAGTCAAAGCAAGATTAAACTTACTTGACATAGGAATAAGAGCAAACTTGGGTCCAAGAGTAAAAGAAAAGAGGACTTATATAAGCCCAGCACCTCATACTTTGTCTAAAAGAGAGAAAAGAAGTTTTTGTAAGTGTTTACGTGGTATTAAGGTGCCACAAGGATATTCTTCAAACATCAAAATTTTGTATCAATGAAAAATTTAAAATTAGTTGGTTTAAAGTCTCATGATTGCCATGTACTAATGCAACAATTGTTACCAGTAGCAATTCGAGACATATTAGAGGAGAAGGTGAAAAAATCAATTATTAGATTATGTGTCTTCTTCAATGCAATTTGTAACAAAGTCATTGGTCCTGAAAAATTAGATGAGTTGTAAAATGATATTGTTATTACCCTGTGTCAGCTTGAAATGTATTTTGTTCCCTCTTTTTTTAACATCATGGTACATTTAATTGTACATTTAGTGATAGAGATAAAGTTGTGTGATCCTTTCTATCTGCGTTGGATGTATCCATTTGAGCGGTACATGAAAATTCTTAAAGGCTATATGAAGAATCCTCGTCATTCGCAAGCCTCTATTGTTGAAAGATATGTTGCTGAAGAGATTGTTACGTTTTATGCTGAATACCTATCAAAAGTTAAATCTATCGATGTTCTTGAATCTCATCATGAGAGAATGAGAGTTGAAGGGCAAGGGAGACGAGGGATGAAAGTAAAGCGTATGACTCATAAAGAAATGCAACAAGCACATCTATACATCTTGAATAACACTAATGATGTTCAAGATTATTTGGATGCATACAAAAAGAAATTAAAGGATCAATATCCTAAAAAGGTTGATAAATGGTTGTTAGGTGAGCACAACAAATATTTTCCACTCTAGTTTAGGGCAAGGATAAAGGAGGATCAGAGAAAGTCTATTATTTCGAATACAATAAGATGGTTAGCTAGTGAGCCTAACTTTGATGTTACAACTTGGAGTGCATATGACATTAATTGATATTCATTCTATACAAAAATACAAGATAATAATAGCACCATGCAAAATAGTGGGGTAATGGTAGTGGCTGAGGTAACTCATTTTTCTAGTGCAAAAGATAAAAATTCAACATTGACATCCTCGTCATATTTTGAGGTTATTAAAGAGATCTGAAAAGTTAACTACTTTAAATTTAAGGTGCCCATTTTCAAGTATAAATGGGTTGATATTAAGAATGGTGTTCAAGGAGATAAATTAGATTTTACTTTAGTAGACCTTCATAAGGCAAAACATAAGGACGAGCCTTTTATAATGGCAAGCTATGCAAAACAAGTTTTTTATGTTACTGATCCAATTGATAAGAGGTTGTCCGTGGTTCTATTGGAAAAAAGTTTCCTTGCTCATGGTGAGAATGATAAAACAAATTTGATATTGAAGAGATTCCTCCTTTTGTGCCAACCCCTCCTCGATTGGATAGGGAAGATGATGATAATGTATATGATGTTAGAATTAGTCATGATGAAGGTTTATGAGAGAACTAAAATATTTTTATAATGGTAACACAATATTATAGGATCTTTTTGATTCATTTGGTTTTTTTTTCTAATACTTTCATTTTTACATTAGTTAAATTTATTATATTTTTTGCTACTAACTTTATGTATCTTATTTGTTTTAGGAAAAATATGGAGAATCTTGTCACTGATAAATCAAGTTCTAAAAAAAGTAAAAGAGGGGTCACACGACTTATTAAGTTGGCCCAAATACATGAAAAAATTCAACTTGATTTTGATGACAAAGGCCAACCAATTGATAAGAAGAAAGAAAATATTTTTAAGAGTTTTGTGAGTTTGGTGGCACTTCAAAAAATCAGCATCTTGGAGGAAGAGTGGAATGATGTAAATGAAAGTAATAGAAATGATGTTTGGGAACCTATACTAGTATTTCTAATTGTTATATGTCATATCTACTTTTTATTTTGACATTTATGTTGTTGTTAAATTCAGTGTTGATGTGTGTTATTTTACAAATTACTTATGATATTAAGAAAACTCCATTTTTAAAAAACAAGTGGCTAAAGTATGTTGGGGACTGATGGAGGGACTTTAAGTCCAAACTTACCAGAAAATATGTGTTTTCTAAGAGTTGTAATGAAAATGATGATAGTTATAATAATGTCAATATGAAAAAACCTTGGGAGAAATATCCATTCATTGATTATGACACGTGGATGAAATTTATTCATAGTAGATACGATCTCAAATTTTTGGTAAGTGAAACAATAATATGATAATTTGTTTAGTATTAGTAAAAATTTATTTCGAACAAATGCTTTTTATTATTTGTTAATAGGAAAAAAGTCAAAAAGGGCAAGAGCGTCGAAAGAAAAATCTATACAATCATACGATGTCTTGAGGAGGGTATGCATATATTTATGATATAATGACTCAAGAGAAGTGGGAAGCTAAAAGACAAGCGGTAGGGGTTGATAATATTAAAGATGTTTCTCCTCCATCTCCTATTAATTGTGCTCAAGCGTGAAAAAGAGGACAGATGAATAAAAAAGAAGAGTTTATTTCACCAGAGGTTAAAGAAGAGGCTGAGAAAATTGTATGTATTTTTACAGTCAATATCTTAATCATATGATTGAAATTTTTTAACTATATTGATTTCTATTTACTTGTATGTTCTAGGATGCTCTTACAGAAGCATCCTCTGAAGGGATCTTTATGTCTACTGGTAGGAAAGATATATTGACCACGACCTTAAGGAATGAAGAGCACCCCGGCCATGTTAGGGGGTTCCAAAAGGTGTGGGTTTAAGATAATATTTTGAATCTTTACCATCTAATCTTATGTCGATACAACAAGTGCAAATGATGATAGCAAAATGCAAGTCAAGCATGATGATGGAAATGCAATCAATGATTAGCAGTCTGTAGATGCAACCACAACAAGCATCAAAATATGATGGTGTTACAGAGCCAGTGTGTGATCCTAGCCTATCAAATCAAGGAATGCCATTCATACTTTATATGAAGGATCATGGCAAACGAGTAGTTGCATATGAAAAAGTGTATAACGATGCAACTATAGTCTACTACCAACAGATACAACATAACCAAGTAAAGGTGATGGTTGAAGAGGTTGTGGATGCTAATGCTCCTGTTTTATTCCTTACTGAGGAGGTGCAAATAATAGGACAAGCTCAGTATAATTTTATTATTTGATTGAAAAAGCTGGTCCAACAGGTTACTGAAGAGGTATAAAAATATTACAATTTTTTATTTTTAATTAATATCATAGGTATTTCTAATTTTTATTATATATTAATCATAGGAACTTCTACAATTAAAAGAATCTTTGGGCTCTAATCCTTAACCGGTGCAAGATGATTTGAAATGGTTGGCTTCCGTGGTGGTTGATATGGATAAATTTTTTGATAAAATAAACGTAATCGAAAAGATTATTGGGAGGCATATTACGTTTAGAGTCACTAGAAAAGACATTAATGATCTCATTATTTTTGAATGGTTAGACTTGGGAATAATTTAAATTTGTATCATGTAAGTATTCATGTTTATTTCTAAATTAATATTTAATATTATTGCTAATGTATTTCTTATTACCAAAGGTACCTTTACAAGATATGCATTGAACTCAGTGTTGACAATAATTATGAGTTCTTGTCTCCACTTTTAACTGCATGTGGCAAAATGAACCAAAGAGCTTCTTATATTAGAAAGACGATGTGCAAGCAAAAGAAGATGTGCTGATTTTTATCAATTATTGAGAGGTATTAAATTTTAAATTCATCCCTTAGTTTATAAAGAAATTTCCTTAACGATGTGATATTAATATAAATTAATATATTGTAGTCATCATTAGATGCTTCCTATCATTTGTCCATATGAAATACCATATACTAATTTTGTTCACTACAAAGAAAAATAAGCGACGATATGAAGACTTTGATTGAATTGTAAATTTTTGAATAATTCTATTTTGTGTTATTAATAACATATATTTAATATTTTTAAAGTTTTTTAAGTGTGTATATTTGGTAAATATATCTTTAGTGACATATTGAAAATCAGCGAGAATGGTTGATAAGAAAAAAATGAAATCAAGTGGGTGCCAATGCAAGTAAGTATTTCAAATTTATTCCCTAATTAGAATGAAGATTATAATATTGATATAATAAATTTAATTATTTTTATTTTCTTCATAGTATCCTCAACAACCAGGAAGTATAGAATGCGGTTATTATGTGATGATTTTTATGTATGAAATCATCACTTAGGGTATCACTCACTCATTTGATCAGGTAATAATTTGTTAATAATAATTTATAATTATGATGTTTGTTGTATACTGAAGTTATTATTCATACATATATTGCTATTTAATTTGCAGCACTTCCAAAGTTTAGAGTTATATTCTAAGCAAGAGTTGAGACATATTCGCAATATGTGATCTAGATTTTTCTTAGAATTAATAGGATTAGAGTAGAAACTTTCTAAATATTTGTATTAAAAATTTAGACTTTTAGTTCATATATTTGTACCAGATATATTTGTACTAGTGTCTGGAGTTGCTGTTTATATATTAATACAGTTTTTGTAATCAAATGATATATATATATATATATATATATTTATTTATGAATCTGTAAAAAAAATATAGTATTTATTGCCACAGTTATCGCTACAACTGTGGTAAAAAATGATATATGGCGATAGTTATAAAAACAACTGTCGCCATATTTGAATCTCTAAATGCATCTTTCGCCATAGGTGAGCTTAGACCTGTGGCAAAAGACACTATTTTTTGCCACAGGTGAGCTAAGACCTGTGGTGAAAAATGATATATTTTACCACTATATTTTTCACCGCAGGTGAGCTGGGAACTATGGCGAAAGATATCATGTTTTGCCACAGTTGAGAGGAAACTTGTAACGAAAAATGATATTTTTTACCATTGTATTTTTCGCCACAGGTGAGCTTAGATCTGTGACGAAAAATGATATCTTTTGCCACAGTTCCGCTTAACCTATGACGAAAAATGTCTATTTATTACCACATGATTTTCTATTATAAAGCTTCTTCTGTCGTAAAAAATGTGTTTTAACTATGGTGAAAAATGCTTTTTGTACTAGTGGTTCTTTGCTCCTCCATCATCGCATCCTCCTAGAAAATGATGTTATGAGGGCATTAAGAGGGAGTTGCAATGGAAAAGAAGAGACAAAGAAGGTGGGTTGTTATCACTATTAGTTCCAGTTCATCTTTATCCCTATTAGATCCAAAAGAAGGTGGGTCACTGTTGATAATAAGGGAGTTGTAAAGGAGAAGAAGAGACGACGGAAGAGGTGGTTCATTGTCATTGTTAGATCCAATTTATCTCTATCTTTGTTACTGTTGTTTCTTGGAGGTCGCCATGGTTGCCATCAAGTTGGTTCTCTTGTTGTCATTGCTAGTGGGGTGGTGTTCGCTAGCAAGTGTGTTGAGATTAAGGAAAGGTATAATAGAAAAAATGAGGTAAGAAGGCTTGATGGAATTTGAGCTTCCATGAATATTTGATGAAAATCAATTTCATTAATTTTGATGGAAATGGCTTCCATATAAAAGCTCGATTTCACTCATTTTTACGACTATCAAACATGCAAGATTTTGAATTCCACTTCAATCCTTTCTATTCTAATATAGCAAATAGGACCTCAGGCTTATAGACACACACTTACTTGGATTTCAATTGAACGAGTAACTTGTTGATAGATGGGAGTCTTATCTATTCCATGTTCACAGGCATTTTTCCCAGCTTAATTAGTTGCAAAGCGAATCCCAGGGATTTCTACTAGCTGAAGTTTCACTGAATGAGATAATTGAGTACTTTGACTTATTGCAACTTTTATTTGAAAATGTGTAACGTTGACAAGCTGTATACATTTATGTATTTTATATTTTACGTGGATGAAGTCACGCCTATTGTTCTTTTATTCTTTTTCGGCGGTACGTGTCTAGCTAGATGCTTTGTTTGATATATCATGCTTCATGTAATGTATGAGCGTCACTATTTTTATTTTTAAGTAATAAAATTATAGATCCATTATGCCATTAATTAATTAAGTGTTTTGATTAGTTTTATGCAATTTGCACTCGTGTCTGTGTGTGTGAACCTTATCCTTAATTATGTGAGCCCCATACATTTTTGGGAGCAAAGAGAATGGGTTATATATCTTTTTGCATGCATACATACATTATTTGTAGGTTACGAATAAAAATTATATTGATATCATTATCAACAGGTAATAAAATAAAAATGAATCCACCAAGTGTATGCAAGAATTTCTCTAGTATGAATATTTATTTGTTTGTATTGATTGATTTTTTTTTTATAAAAATGAAAACAAAGAATGGTTACTTGTTTTACTTTTTACTTTTTTGAGTCGATCTCTTGGTCCAACTTTCGAATGGAGAATTTTTCTGAATGCAACATATAAGGCCTAATATTCAAATCATATAAGGCCAAAGCCCATTCAAATCATATAAGGCCTAACATAGGTTTGGTCATCAATGAGCCCAATATCTTTGTACGACCCTCAACCCAAACCACTTGGCATCTTTCCTGACCTTCCACAATATTAGTTCCCACTTTATTTTTGGTCACCTGAAGACAATGATAAGATTCATTCAGCATCTCATGATCCATTAAAAAAAAATTAGTTCAATTAAATAAATTTTTCGTCTCGTTAGTTTTAATATTTTTTCGGGAATAAATTGGCTCTGTAATTTCTTGCATCTTTTCTCTACCATCATCATAAATGAGAGGAAGAGAGAGAAGCAAGAATTTTTTTTAATCACAGAAAAAGCAAGAAATTAAAATAATTTAAAGTGACAAAAATGATGAATAACACGTAAGATTATATGAATGTGATATGACATTTTTTTTTACCAACAGACATGACATATTTTTATTAAATAATATCCATATGCGAGAATTTCTAGTCAATTGACACACACACACACACACAGTGGTTTCTTTACTGTTAAAGTAAAAAAATATATTTATACAAAGTTTATAAATAATAATTGTATGATTATGTACTTATATGTAGATGACATGTTAATCTTTGGCTCCAGTATGAATGTTGTAAAGGAGATCAAAAATTTTCTTTTTTTAAATTTTGATATAAAAATATGAGTAAAGTCAAAGTGATCCTGGGTGTGAAGATTATAAGAAATGATAATGAGATTTCACTTTTCCAAGCATATCATGTTGAGAAAATACTTAAAAAGTTTGGACATATTGAAGATCATACTCTTTTGAATACTCCTTATGATTCAAGCGTGTGGTTAAAAAGCACAGTGGTGACCCAATTGCTCAATCTAAGTATGCACATATTATTGGGATTAAAGTTTGTTGCATTTGATGAATTTTACCAAGTTTGATATAACTTATACTGTAGGTAGATTGAGCAAATATATTTATTATCTTGGTAATAAACATTGAGAGGCTCTGGTAAAAGTTTTAAGATATTTAAGAGGTACTATGAATTATGATATATTTGATAGTGGATTTCCCGCTGTATTTGAAGGATACAGTGATGTTAATTGGATCTTGAATTCAAGACAGACAAAATTCACTAGTGGTTATATATTTACTTTTGGTGATAGTGTAATAACCTGAAAGTCTGCAAAACAGATAATCAATTTAAAATCCTTGAGGAATCTCTAAATTTATTTCCATAAAGTTGGTTGGAACTAAGATTGAGTAGTTGAAAAACTTCCCAGCAAGTATTTCAACAAGTGAGAATTCTACACCATTGGTGTCTTTATATTTTGATAGCCAGTCTGCAATAGCAACAATTAAAATAAAACGTTTAGCATCAAGAGTAGACGTATTTAATTGAGACATAATATTATAAAATAGCTGTTTAACGATGGGGTAATTTCAATTGACTAAAATACACTATAATAGCTAGTTTGCAATAGCAACAGTTAAACATAAGACCTTTAACCTTAAGAGTAGATATATTTAATTGAGATATAATATTATAAAGCAGCTGTTTAAAGATGGAGTAATCTCAATTAACTAGAAATTCTAGTCAATTGTATATATATTATCTCGCGAAAGATGTCCGCCTAGTGTTCTAATAAGGAAACCACCACAATGGATTGGAATTTGCATATAGGTTTTTTTATGAATAAAGAAAATCATTTTCGTGTATCTTCCTTCTACATTCTTATCCACATGTGCAATCTTAGGCACATGAAAAACGTTATTAATTTTTGCAAGGAGCATGCATGTTGATCGATTACTAGGATTGCAGACATGTCGGCTTTTTGTTCTATCCCTCCAACAACATTATTGGCCCTTTTCTACTTCCAATCTCTGTGTGTGTGTGTGGATCCAACGTATATGTTTCCTTGTACGATACTTCTTACAAGATTTCAAACACTTTGGTAAGAAATCTGAACTTTAGAACGGTAATGACGAATTTGGTATACCTGTAATCTCTTCTAATGCTCAAAATCTCAACCCTTCATTCCAGCTAATATCCAGAGAAATTTCATCTAATTCCTTCAAATAAAGATCTGAGAGATTTTAGGCATTATATGTGACACCAAAGAGAGCAGAAGACACCTCAAATTCCAGTGATACATATCTCCCCACTCTTTACAAATCATCAAAATCTTCATCCCCTAACATTTAATCATCAGCGTTATGTCTACCATGAATTGTTCATATATCAGATTTTGCTTCATAGATTGTTTTTAATCTTTACAAAAATCCAGCGCATAACATTGATGCGTGTTTGATTTATTCGAACAAGCGAACGAAGTAAACAATTTTGCGTACCATATATTGTCTTTATTAAATTTTGAACTGGGTGAAAATAATTATAATATAAAATAATCTCAATTCCAAATTAAAGCCATTTTTCCCGAGATCCAAGTTTTTCTCAATAATGGATTCAGGTTTCAGTATGGGAGATGTCATGTGCAGGTACCACTTGGATACATATCATATCATTAACAAGGGCTTCTTCTTCTTCTTCTTTCTATTCAGATTAACTGGGTTTAGTTTCCAAAGCTCATTATTATTCAAAGAATGTTTAGAAAAATATTTACATATTACGTACCTACCTACAAAATT
>NW_026556812.1:0-31100 GCF_029017545.1 Prosopis cineraria
TACAGGAACTTCTTTGCTCCGGCCACTATGATTAGCTCACCCAAATCCACTTGTTCCTACTGCGCAATGGCTAAAGCCATTCTAATAAGGTAAACGATTCAGACTCTAACTCTAAATTGATTTTACGTTGAAGAGCTGAAAATTACTTTTGAGAACTGCATAACGAGTCCTTTCTTCTTATAAAAATATTTCACAAGTTAAAAAAGAAACTTGTCATTTCTGACAAAGAAAACTTGTTTCCCAAATCTGAAAATGATGCCTTGAAAATAAAGTTACTTTTTTGGAAAAAAAATCTTATGTACTAATTGTTCTCTTCATATTGTAGAAAAGGAAGATCTGAAAAATACCTTGAAAAATTTTTTAAAGGTAAGATAATTAAAAAAATTTTGTTCAAAAGGAAGTGTTTTTGATAAAGCTGGCATATTCTATAACTAAAAAAAGCCAAATATACAGGAACTTCTTTGCTCCGCCACTATGATTAGCTCACCCAAATCCACTTGTTCCTACTGCGCAATGGCTAAAAGCCATTCTAATAAGGTAAAACGGGAGACTCTAACTCTAAATTTGATTTTACGTTTGAAGAGCTCAAAATACTTTTGAAGAACTGCATAACGAGTCCTTTCTTCTTATGAAAATATTTCACAAGTTAAAAAAAACTTGTCATTTCTGACAAAGAAAACTTGTTTCCCCAAATCTGAAAATGATGCTTTGAAAATAAAGTTACTTTTTTGGAAAAAGAAACCTTATGTACTAATTGTTCTCTTCATATTGTAGAAAAGGAAGATCTGAAAATACACTTGAAAAATTTGTTAAAGGTAAAGATAATTTAAAGAAAATTTTGAGTCAAAAAGGAAGTGTTTTTGATAAAGCTGGCATATTCTATAAACTAAACAGAAGCCAAAATATTACAAGAACTTCTTTGTTCCGGCCACTATGATTAGCTCACCCAAATCCACTTGTTCCTACTGCGCAATGGCTAAAGCCATTCTAATAAGGTAAACGATTCAGACTCTAACTCTAAATTTGATTTTACGTTTGAAGAGAGCCAAAATTACTTTTGAAGAACTGCATAACGAGTCCTTTCTTCTTATGAAAAATATTCACAAGTTAAAAAGAAACTTGTCATTTCCGACAAAGAAAACTGTGTTTCCCAAATCTGAAAATGATGCCTTGAAAAATAAAGTTACTTTTTTGGAAAAAGAAACTTATGTACTAATTGTTCTCTTCATATTGTAGAAAAGGAAGATCTGAAAATACACTTGAAAATTTTTTAAAGGTAAAGATAATTTAAAGAAAATTTTGAGTCAAAAGGAAGTGTTTTTGATAAAGCTGCTGGCATATTCTATAACTAAACAAGAAGCCAAATATTACAGGGAACTTCTTTGCTCCGGCCACTATGATTAGCTCACCCAAATCCACTTGTTCCTACTGCGCATGGCTAAAGCCATTCTAATAAGGTAAACGATTCAGACTCTAACTCTAAATTTGATTTTACGTTTGAGAGCTGAAAATTACTTTTGAAGAACTGCATAACGAGTCCTTTCTTCTTATGAAAAATATTTCACAAGTTAAAAAGAAACTTGTCATTTCCGACAAAGAAAACTTGTTTCCCAAATCTGAAAATGATGCCTTGAAAAATAAAGTTACTTTTTTGGAAAAAGAACCTTATGTACTAATTGTTCTCTTCATATTGTAGAAAAGGAAGATCTGAAAAATACACTTGAAAAATTTGTTAAAGGTAAAGATAATTTAAAGAAAATTTGAGTCAAAAGGAAGTGTTTTTGATAAAGCTGGCATATGCTATAAACTAAATAAGAAGCCAAAATATTACAGGAACTTCTTTGTCCGGCCACTATGATTAGCTCACCCAAATCCACTTGTTCCTACTGCGCAATGGCTAAAAGCCATTCTAATAAGGTAAACGATTCAGACTCTAACTCTAAATTTGATTTTACGTTTGAAGAGCTCAAATTACTTTTGAAGAACTGCATAACGAGTCCTTTCTTCTTATGAAAAATATTTCACAAGTTAAAAAGAAACTTGTCATTTCTGACAAAGAAAACTTGTTTCCCAAATCTGAAAATGATGCTTTGAAAAATAAAGTTACTTTTTTGGAAAAAGAAATCTTATGTACTAATTGTTCTCTTCATATTGTAGAAAAGGAAGATCTGAAAAATACACTTGAAAAATTTTTTAAAGGTAAAGATAATTTAAAGAAAATTTTGAGTCAAAAAGAAGTGTTTTTGATAAAGCTGGCATATTCTATAAACTAAAAGAAGCCAAAATATTACAGGAACTTCTTTGCTCCGGCCACTATGATTAGCTCACCCAAATCCACTTGTTCTCTCTACTGCGCAATGGCTAAAAGCCATTCTAATAAGGTAAACGATTCAGACTCTAACTCTAAATTTGATTTTACGTTTGAAGAGCTGAAAATTACTTTTGAAGAACTGCATAACGAGTCCTTTCTTCTTATGAAAAATATTTCACAAGTTAAAAAGAAACTTGTCATTTCTGAGAAAGAAAACTTGTTTCCCAAATCTGAAAATGATGCCTTGAAAAATAAAGTTACTTTTTTGGAAAAAGAAACCTTATGTACTAATTGTTCTCTTCATATTGTAGAAAAGGAAGATCTGAAAAATACACTTGAAAAATTTGTTAAAGGTAAAGATAATTTAAAGAAAATTTTGAGTCAAAAAGGAAGTGTTTTTGATAAAGCTGGCATATGCTATAAACTAAATAAGAAGCCAAAATATTACAAGAACTTCTTTGTTCCGGCCACTATGATTAGCTCACCCAAATCCACTTGTTCCTACTGCGCAATGGCTAAAAGCCATTCTAATAAGGTAAACGATTAGACTCTAACTCTAAATTTGATTTTACGTTTGAAGGAGCTGAAAATTACTTTTGAAGAACTGCATAACGAGTCCTTTCTTCTTATGAAAAAATTTCACAAGTTAAAAAGAAACTTGTCATTTCTGAAAAGAAAACTTGTTTCCCAAATCTGAAAATGATGCCTTGAAAAATAAAGTTACTTTTTTGGAAAAAGAAATCTTATGTACTAATTGTTCTCTTCATATTGTAGAAAAGGAAGATCTGAAAAATACACTTGAAAAATTTTTTAAAGGTAAAGATAATTTAAAGAAAATTTTGAGTCAAAAAGGAAGTGTTTTTGATAAAGCTGGCATATTCTATAAACTAAACAAGAAGCCAAAATATTACAGGAACTTCTTTGCTCCGGCCACTATGATTAGCTCACCCAAATCCACTTGTTCCTACTGCGCAATGGCTAAAAGCCATTCTAATAAGGTAAACGATTCAGACTCTAACTCTAAATTTGATTTTACGTTTGAAGAGCTGAAAATTACTTTTGAAGAACTGCATAACGAGTCCTTTCTTCTTATGAAAAATATTTCACAAGTTAAAAAGAAACTTGTCATTTCTCGACAAAGAAAACTTGTTTCCCAAATCTGAAAATGATGCCTTGAAAAATAAAGTTACTTTTTTGGAAAAAGAAATCTTATGTACTAATTGTTCTCTTCATATTGTAGAAAAGGAAGATCTGAAAAATACACTTGAAAAATTTGTTAAAGGTAAAGATAATTTAAAGAAAATTTTGAGTCCAAAAGGAAGTGTTTTTGATAAAGCGGCATATGCATAAACTAATAAGAAGCCAAAATATTACAGGAACTTCTTTGCCGGAACTTCTTTGGGCCACTATGATTAGCTCACCCAAATCCACTTGTTCCTACTGCGCAATGGCTAAAAGCCATTCTAATAAGGTAAACGATTCAGACTCTAACTCTAAATTTGATTTTACGTTTGAAGAGCTGAAAATTACTTTTGAAGAACTGCATAACGAGTCCTTTCTTCTTATGAAAAATATTTCACAAGTTAAAAAGAAACTTGTCATTTCCGACAAAGAAAACTTGTTTCCCAAATCTGAAAATGATGCCTTGAAAAATAAAGTTACTTTTTTGGAAAAAGAAATCTTATGTACTAATTGTTCTCTTCATATTGTAGAAAAGGAAGATCTGAAAAATACACTTGAAAAATTTGTTAAAGGTAAAGATAATTTAAAGAAAATTTTGAGTCAAAAAGGAAGTGTTTTTGATAAAGCTGGCATATTCTATAAACTAATAAGAAGCCAAAATATTACAGGAACTTCTTTGCTCCGGCCACTATGATTAGCTCACCCAAATCCACTTGTTCCTACTGCGCAATGGCTAAAAGCCATTCTAATAAGGTAAACGATTCAGACTCTAACTCTAAATTTGATTTTACGTTTGAAGAGCTGAAAATTACTTTTGAAGAACTGCATAACGAGTCCTTTCTTCTTATGAAAAATATTTCACAAGTTAAAAAGAAACTTGTCATTTCTGAAAAGAAAACTTGTTTCCCAAATCTGAAAATGATGCCTTGAAAAATAAAGTTACTTTTTTGGAAAAAGAAATCTTATGTACTAATTGTTCTCTTCATATTGTAGAAAAGGAAGATCTGAAAAATACACTTGAAAAATTTTTAAAGGTAAAGATAATTTAAAGAAAATTTTGAGTCAAAAAGGAAGTGTTTTTGATAAAGCTGGCATATTCTATAAACTAAATAAGAAGCCAAAATATTACAGGAACTTCTTTGTTCCGGCCACTATGATTAGCTCACCCAAATCCACTTGTTCCTACTGCGCAATGGCTAAAGCCATTCTAATAAGGTAAACGATTCAGACTCTAACTCTAAATTTGATTTTACGTTTGAAGAGCTCAAAATTACTTTTGAAGAACTGCATAACGAGTCCTTTCTTCTTATGAAAAATATTTCACAAGTTAAAAAGAAACTTGTCATTTCTGACAAAGAAAACTTGTTTCCCAAATCTGAAAATGATGCCTTGAAAAATAAAGTTACTTTTTTGGAAAAAGAAATCTTATGTACTAATTGTTCTCTTCATATTGTAGAAAAGGAAGATCTGAAAAATACACTTGAAAAATTTTTAAAGGTAAAGATAATTTAAAGAAAATTTTGAGTCAAAAGGAAGTGTTTTTGATAAAGCTGGCATATTCTATAAACTAAACAAGAAGCCAAAATATTACAGGAACTTCTTTGCTCCGGCCACTATGATTAGCTCACCCAAATCCACTTGTTCCTACTGCGCAATGGCTGAAAGCCATTCTAATAAGGTAAACGATTCAGACTCTAACTCTAAATTTGATTTTACGTTTGAAGAGCTGAAAATTACTTTTGAAGAACTGCATAACGAGTCCTTTCTTCTTATGAAAAATATTTCACAAGTTAAAAAGAAACTTGTCATTTCTGACAAAGAAAACTTGTTTCCCAAATCTGAAAATGATGCCTTGAAAAATAAAGTTACTTTTTTGGAAAAAGAAATCTTATGTACTAATTGTTCTCTTCATATTGTAGAAAAGGAAGATCTGAAAAATACACTTGAAAAATTTTTTAAAGGTAAAGATAATTTAAAGAAAATTTTGAGTCAAAAGGAAGTGTTTTTGATAAAGCTGGCATATGCTATAAACTAAACAAGAAGCCAAAATATTACAGGAACTTCTTTGCTCCGGCCACTATGATTAGCTCACCCAAATCCACTTGTTCCTACTGCGCAATGGCTAAAGCCATTCTAATAAGGTAAACGATTCAGACTCTAACTCTAAATTTGATTTTACGTTTGAAGAGCTCAAAATTACTTTTGAAGAACTGCATAACGAGTCCTTTCTTCTTATGAAAAATATTTCACAAGTTAAAAAGAAACTTGTCATTTCCGAAAAGAAAACTTGTTTCCCAAATCTGAAAATGATGCTTGAAAAATAAAGTTACTTTTTTGGAAAAAGAAACTTATGTACTAATTGTTCTCTTCATATTGTAGAAAAGGAAGATCTGAAAAATACACTTGAAAAATTTTTAAAGGTAAAGATAATTTAAAGAAAATTTTGAGTCAAAAAGGAAGTGTTTTTGATAAAGCTGGCATATGCTATAAACTAAAAGAAGCCAAAATATTACAGGAACTTCTTTGCTCCGGCCACTATGATTAGCTCACCCAAATCCACTTGTTCCTACTGCGCAATGGCTAAAAGCCATTCTAATAAGGTAAACGATTCAGACTCTAACTCTAAATTTGATTTTACGTTTGAAGAGCTCAAAATTACTTTTGAAGAACTGCATAACGAGTCCTTTCTTCTTATGAAAAATATTTCACAAGTTAAAAAGAAACTTGTCATTTCTGACAAAGAAAACTTGTTTCCCAAATCTGAAAATGATGCCTTGAAAAATAAAGTTACTTTTTTGGAAAAAGAAATCTTATGTACTAATTGTTCTCTTCATATTGTAGAAAAGGAAGATCTGAAAAATACACTTGAAAAATTTGTTAAAGGTAAAGATAATTTAAAGAAAATTTTGAGTCAAAAAGGAAGTGTTTTTGATAAAGCTGGCATATTCTATAAACTAAACAAGAAGCCAAAATATTACAGGAACTTCTTTGCTCCGGCCACTATGATTAGCTCACCCAAATCCACTTGTTCCTACTGCGCAATGGCTAAAAGCCATTCTAATAAGGTAAACGATTCAGACTCTAACTCTAAATTTGATTTTACGTTTGAAGAGCTGAAAATTACTTTTGAAGAACTGCATAACGAGTCCTTTCTTCTTATGAAAAATATTTCACAAGTTAAAAAGAAACTTGTCATTTCTGACAAAGAAAACTTGTTTCCCAAATCTGAAAATGATGCCTTGAAAAATAAAGTTACTTTTTTGGAAAAAGAAATCTTATGTACTAATTGTTCTCTTCATATTGTAGAAAAGGAAGATCTGAAAAATACACTTGAAAAATTTGTTAAAGGTAAAGATAATTTAAAGAAAATTTTGAGTCAAAAGGAAGTGTTTTTGATAAAGCTGGCATATTCTATAAACTAAACAAGAAGCCAAAATATTACAGGAACTTCTTTGCTCCGGCCACTATGATTAGCTCACCCAAATCCACTTGTTCCTACTGCGCAATGGCTAAAAGCCATTCTAATAAGGTAAACGATTCAGACTCTAACTCTAAATTTGATTTTACGTTTGAAGAGCTGAAAATTACTTTTGAAGAACTGCATAACGAGTCCTTTCTTCTTATGAAAAATATTTCACAAGTTAAAAAGAAACTTGTCATTTCCGACAAAGAAAACTTGTTTCCCAAATCTGAAAATGATGCCTTGAAAAATAAAGTTACTTTTTTGGAAAAAGAAATCTTATGTACTAATTGTTCTCTTCATATTGTAGAAAAGGAAGATCTGAAAAATACACTTGAAAAATTTTTAAAGGTAAAGATAATTTAAAGAAAATTTTGAGTCAAAAGGAAGTGTTTTTGATAAAGCTGGCATATGCTATAAACTAAATAAGAAGCCAAAATATTACAGGAACTTCTTTGCTCCGGCCACTATGATTAGCTCACCCAAATCCACTTGTTCCTACTGCGCAATGGCTAAAGCCATTCTAATAAGGTAAACGATTCAGACTCTAACTCTAAATTTGATTTTACGTTTGAAGAGCTCAAAATTACTTTTGAAGAACTGCATAACGAGTCCTTTCTTCTTATGAAAAATATTTCACAAGTTAAAAAGAAACTTGTCATTTCTGACAAAGAAAACTTGTTTCCCAAATCTGAAAATGATGCCTTGAAAAATAAAGTTACTTTTTTGGAAAAAGAAATCTTATGTACTAATTGTTCTCTTCATATTGTAGAAAAGGAAGATCTGAAAAATACACTTGAAAAATTTTTTAAAGGTAAAGATAATTTAAAGAAAATTTTGAGTCAAAAAGGAAGTGTTTTTGATAAAGCTGGCATATTCTATAAACTAAACAAGAAGCCAAAATATTACAGGAACTTCTTTGCTCCGGCCACTATGATTAGCTCACCCAAATCCACTTGTTCCTACTGCGCAATGGCTGAAAGCCATTCTAATAAGGTAAACGATTCAGACTCTAACTCTAAATTTGATTTTACGTTTGAAGAGCTGAAAATTACTTTTGAAGAACTGCATAACGAGTCCTTTCTTCTTATGAAAAATATTTCACAAGTTAAAAAGAAACTTGTCATTTCTGACAAAGAAAACTTGTTTCCCAAATCTGAAAATGATGCCTTGAAAAATAAAGTTACTTTTTTGGAAAAAGAAATCTTATGTACTAATTGTTCTCTTCATATTGTAGAAAAGGAAGATCTGAAAAATACACTTGAAAAATTTGTTAAAGGTAAAGATAATTTAAAGAAAATTTTGAGTCAAAAAGGAAGTGTTTTTGATAAAGCTGGCATATGCTATAAACTAAACAAGAAGCCAAAATATTACAGGAACTTCTTTGCTCCGGCCACTATGATTAGCTCACCCAAATCCACTTGTTCCTACTGCGCAATGGCTAAAAGCCATTCTAATAAGGTAAACGATTCAGACTCTAACTCTAAATTTGATTTTACGTTTGAAGAGCTGAAAATTACTTTTGAAGAACTGCATAACGAGTCCTTTCTTCTTATGAAAAATATTTCACAAGTTAAAAAGAAACTTGTCATTTCTGACAAAGAAAACTTGTTTCCCAAATCTGAAAATGATGCCTTGAAAAATAAAGTTACTTTTTTGGAAAAAGAAATCTTATGTACTAATTGTTCTCTTCATATTGTAGAAAAGGAAGATCTGAAAAATACACTTGAAAAATTTGTTAAAGGTAAAGATAATTTAAAGAAAATTTTGAGTCAAAAAGGAAGTGTTTTTGATAAAGCTGGCATATGCTATAAACTAAACAAGAAGCCAAAATATTACAGGAACTTCTTTGCTCCGGCCACTATGATTAGCTCACCCAAATCCACTTGTTCCTACTGCGCAATGGCTAAAGCCATTCTAATAAGGTAAACGATTCAGACTCTAACTCTAAATTTGATTTTACGTTTGAAGAGCTGAAAATTACTTTTGAAGAACTGCATAACGAGTCCTTTCTTCTTATGAAAAATATTTCACAAGTTAAAAAGAAACTTGTCATTTCTGACAAAGAAAACTTGTTTCCCAAATCTGAAAATGATGCCTTGAAAAATAAAGTTACTTTTTTGGAAAAAGAAATCTTATGTACTAATTGTTCTCTTCATATTGTAGAAAAGGAAGATCTGAAAAATACACTTGAAAAATTTGTTAAAGGTAAAGATAATTTAAAGAAAATTTTGAGTCAAAAAGGAAGTGTTTTTGATAAAGCTGGCATATTCTATAAACTAAACAAGAAGCCAAAATATTACAGGAACTTCTTTGCTCCGGCCACTATGATTAGCTCACCCAAATCCACTTGTTCCTACTGCGCAATGGCTAAAAGCCATTCTAATAAGGTAAACGATTCAGACTCTAACTCTAAATTTGATTTTACGTTTGAAGAGCTCAAAATTACTTTTGAAGAACTGCATAACGAGTCCTTTCTTCTTATGAAAAATATTTCACAAGTTAAAAAGAAACTTGTCATTTCTGACAAAGAAAACTTGTTTCCCAAATCTGAAAATGATGCCTTGAAAAATAAAGTTACTTTTTTGGAAAAAGAAATCTTATGTACTAATTGTTCTCTTCATATTGTAGAAAAGGAAGATCTGAAAAATACACTTGAAAAATTTGTTAAAGGTAAAGATAATTTAAAGAAAATTTTGAGTCAAAAAGGAAGTGTTTTTGATAAAGCTGGCATATGCTATAAACTAAATAAGAAGCCAAAATATTACAGGAACTTCTTTGCTCCGGCCACTATGATTAGCTCACCCAAATCCACTTGTTCCTACTGCGCAATGGCTAAAAGCCATTCTAATAAGGTAAACGATTCAGACTCTAACTCTAAATTTGATTTTACGTTTGAAGAGCTCAAAATTACTTTTGAAGAACTGCATAACGAGTCCTTTCTTCTTATGAAAAATATTTCACAAGTTAAAAAGAAACTTGTCATTTCTGACAAAGAAAACTTGTTTCCCAAATCTGAAAATGATGCCTTGAAAAATAAAGTTACTTTTTTGGAAAAAGAAATCTTATGTACTAATTGTTCTCTTCATATTGTAGAAAAGGAAGATCTGAAAAATACACTTGAAAAATTTGTTAAAGGTAAAGATAATTTAAAGAAAATTTTGAGTCAAAAAGGAAGTGTTTTTGATAAAGCTGGCATATGCTATAAACTAAACAAGAAGCCAAAATATTACAGGAACTTCTTTGCTCCGGCCACTATGATTAGCTCACCCAAATCCACTTGTTCCTACTGCGCAATGGCTGAAAGCCATTCTAATAAGGTAAACGATTCAGACTCTAACTCTAAATTTGATTTTACGTTTGAAGAGCTGAAAATTACTTTTGAAGAACTGCATAACGAGTCCTTTCTTCTTATGAAAAATATTTCACAAGTTAAAAAGAAACTTGTCATTTCTGACAAAGAAAACTTGTTTCCCAAATCTGAAAATGATGCCTTGAAAAATAAAGTTACTTTTTTGGAAAAAGAAATCTTATGTACTAATTGTTCTCTTCATATTGTAGAAAAGGAAGATCTGAAAAATACACTTGAAAAATTTGTTAAAGGTAAAGATAATTTAAAGAAAATTTTGAGTCAAAAGGAAGTGTTTTTGATAAAGCTGGCATATTCTATAAACTAAACAAGAAGCCAAAATATTACAGGAACTTCTTTGCTCCGGCCACTATGATTAGCTCACCCAAATCCACTTGTTCCTACTGCGCAATGGCTAAAAGCCATTCTAATAAGGTAAACGATTCAGACTCTAACTCTAAATTTGATTTTACGTTTGAAGAGCTGAAAATTACTTTTGAAGAACTGCATAACGAGTCCTTTCTTCTTATGAAAAATATTTCACAAGTTAAAAAGAAACTTGTCATTTCTGACAAAGAAAACTTGTTTCCCAAATCTGAAAATGATGCCTTGAAAAATAAAGTTACTTTTTTGGAAAAAGAAATCTTATGTACTAATTGTTCTCTTCATATTGTAGAAAAGGAAGATCTGAAAAATACACTTGAAAAATTTGTTAAAGGTAAAGATAATTTAAAGAAAATTTTGAGTCAAAAGGAAGTGTTTTTGATAAAGCTGGCATATTCTATAAACTAAACAAGAAGCCAAAATATTACAGGAACTTCTTTGCTCCGGCCACTATGATTAGCTCACCCAAATCCACTTGTTCCTACTGCGCAATGGCTAAAGCCATTCTAATAAGGTAAACGATTCAGACTCTAACTCTAAATTTGATTTTACGTTTGAAGAGCTGAAAATTACTTTTGAAGAACTGCATAACGAGTCCTTTCTTCTTATGAAAAATATTTCACAAGTTAAAAAGAAACTTGTCATTTCTGACAAAGAAAACTTGTTTCCCAAATCTGAAAATGATGCCTTGAAAAATAAAGTTACTTTTTTGGAAAAAGAAATCTTATGTACTAATTGTTCTCTTCATATTGTAGAAAAGGAAGATCTGAAAAATACACTTGAAAAATTTTTTAAAGGTAAAGATAATTTAAAGAAAATTTTGAGTCAAAAGGAAGTGTTTTTGATAAAGCTGGCATATGCTATAAACTAAACAAGAAGCCAAAATATTACAGGAACTTCTTTGCTCCGGCCACTATGATTAGCTCACCCAAATCCACTTGTTCCTACTGCGCAATGGCTAAAAGCCATTCTAATAAGGTAAACGATTCAGACTCTAACTCTAAATTTGATTTTACGTTTGAAGAGCTCAAAATTACTTTTGAAGAACTGCATAACGAGTCCTTTCTTCTTATGAAAAATATTTCACAAGTTAAAAAGAAACTTGTCATTTCTGACAAAGAAAACTTGTTTCCCAAATCTGAAAATGATGCCTTGAAAAATAAAGTTACTTTTTTGGAAAAAGAAATCTTATGTACTAATTGTTCTCTTCATATTGTAGAAAAGGAAGATCTGAAAAATACACTTGAAAAATTTGTTAAAGGTAAAGATAATTTAAAGAAAATTTTGAGTCAAAAAGGAAGTGTTTTTGATAAAGCTGGCATATGCTATAAACTAAATAAGAAGCCAAAATATTACAGGAACTTCTTTGCTCCGGCCACTATGATTAGCTCACCCAAATCCACTTGTTCCTACTGCGCAATGGCTAAAAGCCATTCTAATAAGGTAAACGATTCAGACTCTAACTCTAAATTTGATTTTACGTTTGAAGAGCTCAAAATTACTTTTGAAGAACTGCATAACGAGTCCTTTCTTCTTATGAAAAATATTTCACAAGTTAAAAAGAAACTTGTCATTTCTGACAAAGAAAACTTGTTTCCCAAATCTGAAAATGATGCCTTGAAAAATAAAGTTACTTTTTTGGAAAAAGAAATCTTATGTACTAATTGTTCTCTTCATATTGTAGAAAAGGAAGATCTGAAAAATACACTTGAAAAATTTGTTAAAGGTAAAGATAATTTAAAGAAAATTTTGAGTCAAAAAGGAAGTGTTTTTGATAAAGCTGGCATATTCTATAAACTAAACAAGAAGCCAAAATATTACAGGAACTTCTTTGCTCCGGCCACTATGATTAGCTCACCCAAATCCACTTGTTCCTACTGCGCAATGGCTAAAAGCCATTCTAATAAGGTAAACGATTCAGACTCTAACTCTAAATTTGATTTTACGTTTGAAGAGCTGAAAATTACTTTTGAAGAACTGCATAACGAGTCCTTTCTTCTTATGAAAAATATTTCACAAGTTAAAAAGAAACTTGTCATTTCTGACAAAGAAAACTTGTTTCCCAAATCTGAAAATGATGCCTTGAAAAATAAAGTTACTTTTTTGGAAAAAGAAATCTTATGTACTAATTGTTCTCTTCATATTGTAGAAAAGGAAGATCTGAAAAATACACTTGAAAAATTTTTAAAGGTAAAGATAATTTAAAGAAAATTTTGAGTCAAAAGGAAGTGTTTTTGATAAAGCTGGCATATGCTATAAACTAAACAAGAAGCCAAAATATTACAGGAACTTCTTTGCTCCGGCCACTATGATTAGCTCACCCAAATCCACTTGTTCCTACTGCGCAATGGCTAAAGCCATTCTAATAAGGTAAACGATTCAGACTCTAACTCTAAATTTGATTTTACGTTTGAAGAGCTGAAAATTACTTTTGAAGAACTGCATAACGAGTCCTTTCTTCTTATGAAAAATATTTCACAAGTTAAAAAGAAACTTGTCATTTCTGACAAAGAAAACTTGTTTCCCAAATCTGAAAATGATGCCTTGAAAAATAAAGTTACTTTTTTGGAAAAAGAAATCTTATGTACTAATTGTTCTCTTCATATTGTAGAAAAGGAAGATCTGAAAAATACACTTGAAAAATTTTTAAAGGTAAAGATAATTTAAAGAAAATTTTGAGTCAAAAAGGAAGTGTTTTTGATAAAGCTGGCATATTCTATAAACTAAACAAGAAGCCAAAATATTACAGGAACTTCTTTGCTCCGGCCACTATGATTAGCTCACCCAAATCCACTTGTTCCTACTGCGCAATGGCTAAAAGCCATTCTAATAAGGTAAACGATTCAGACTCTAACTCTAAATTTGATTTTACGTTTGAAGAGCTCAAAATTACTTTTGAAGAACTGCATAACGAGTCCTTTCTTCTTATGAAAAATATTTCACAAGTTAAAAAGAAACTTGTCATTTCTGACAAAGAAAACTTGTTTCCCAAATCTGAAAATGATGCCTTGAAAAATAAAGTTACTTTTTTGGAAAAAGAAATCTTATGTACTAATTGTTCTCTTCATATTGTAGAAAAGGAAGATCTGAAAAATACACTTGAAAAATTTTTAAAGGTAAAGATAATTTAAAGAAAATTTTGAGTCAAAAAGGAAGTGTTTTTGATAAAGCTGGCATATTCTATAAACTAAACAAGAAGCCAAAATATTACAGGAACTTCTTTGCTCCGGCCACTATGATTAGCTCACCCAAATCCACTTGTTCCTACTGCGCAATGGCTAAAAGCCATTCTAATAAGGTAAACGATTCAGACTCTAACTCTAAATTTGATTTTACGTTTGAAGAGCTCAAAATTACTTTTGAAGAACTGCATAACGAGTCCTTTCTTCTTATGAAAAATATTTCACAAGTTAAAAAGAAACTTGTCATTTCTGACAAAGAAAACTTGTTTCCCAAATCTGAAAATGATGCCTTGAAAAATAAAGTTACTTTTTTGGAAAAAGAAATCTTATGTACTAATTGTTCTCTTCATATTGTAGAAAAGGAAGATCTGAAAAATACACTTGAAAAATTTTTTAAAGGTAAAGATAATTTAAAGAAAATTTTGAGTCCAAAAGGAAGTGTTTTTGATAAAGCTGGCATATGCTATAAACTAAATAAGAAGCCAAAATATTACAGGAACTTCTTTGCTCCGGCCACTATGATTAGCTCACCCAAATCCACTTGTTCCTACTGCGCAATGGCTAAAGCCATTCTAATAAGGTAAACGATTCAGACTCTAACTCTAAATTTGATTTTACGTTTGAAGAGCTGAAAATTACTTTTGAAGAACTGCATAACGAGTCCTTTCTTCTTATGAAAAATATTTCACAAGTTAAAAAGAAACTTGTCATTTCTGACAAAGAAAACTTGTTTCCCAAATCTGAAAATGATGCCTTGAAAAATAAAGTTACTTTTTTGGAAAAAGAAATCTTATGTACTAATTGTTCTCTTCATATTGTAGAAAAGGAAGATCTGAAAAATACACTTGAAAAATTTGTTAAAGGTAAAGATAATTTAAAGAAAATTTTGAGTCAAAAGGAAGTGTTTTTGATAAAGCTGGCATATGCTATAAACTAAACAAGAAGCCAAAATATTACAGGAACTTCTTTGCTCCGGCCACTATGATTAGCTCACCCAAATCCACTTGTTCCTACTGCGCAATGGCTGAAAGCCATTCTAATAAGGTAAACGATTCAGACTCTAACTCTAAATTTGATTTTACGTTTGAAGAGCTCAAAATTACTTTTGAAGAACTGCATAACGAGTCCTTTCTTCTTATGAAAAATATTTCACAAGTTAAAAAGAAACTTGTCATTTCTGACAAAGAAAACTTGTTTCCCAAATCTGAAAATGATGCCTTGAAAAATAAAGTTACTTTTTTGGAAAAAGAAATCTTATGTACTAATTGTTCTCTTCATATTGTAGAAAAGGAAGATCTGAAAAATACACTTGAAAAATTTGTTAAAGGTAAAGATAATTTAAAGAAAATTTTGAGTCCAAAAGGAAGTGTTTTTGATAAAGCTGGCATATTCTATAAACTAAACAAGAAGCCAAAATATTACAGGAACTTCTTTGCTCCGGCCACTATGATTAGCTCACCCAAATCCACTTGTTCCTACTGCGCAATGGCTAAAGCCATTCTAATAAGGTAAACGATTCAGACTCTAACTCTAAATTTGATTTTACGTTTGAAGAGCTGAAAATTACTTTTGAAGAACTGCATAACGAGTCCTTTCTTCTTATGAAAAATATTTCACAAGTTAAAAAGAAACTTGTCATTTCTGACAAAGAAAACTTGTTTCCCAAATCTGAAAATGATGCCTTGAAAAATAAAGTTACTTTTTTGGAAAAAGAAATCTTATGTACTAATTGTTCTCTTCATATTGTAGAAAAGGAAGATCTGAAAAATACACTTGAAAAATTTGTTAAAGGTAAAGATAATTTAAAGAAAATTTTGAGTCCAAAAGGAAGTGTTTTTGATAAAGCTGGCATATGCTATAAACTAAACAAGAAGCCAAAATATTACAGGAACTTCTTTGCTCCGGCCACTATGATTAGCTCACCCAAATCCACTTGTTCCTACTGCGCAATGGCTAAAAGCCATTCTAATAAGGTAAACGATTCAGACTCTAACTCTAAATTTGATTTTACGTTTGAAGAGCTGAAAATTACTTTTGAAGAACTGCATAACGAGTCCTTTCTTCTTATGAAAAATATTTCACAAGTTAAAAAGAAACTTGTCATTTCTGACAAAGAAAACTTGTTTCCCAAATCTGAAAATGATGCCTTGAAAAATAAAGTTACTTTTTTGGAAAAAGAAATCTTATGTACTAATTGTTCTCTTCATATTGTAGAAAAGGAAGATCTGAAAAATACACTTGAAAAATTTGTTAAAGGTAAAGATAATTTAAAGAAAATTTTGAGTCCAAAAGGAAGTGTTTTTGATAAAGCTGGCATATTCTATAAACTAAACAAGAAGCCAAAATATTACAGGAACTTCTTTGCTCCGGCCACTATGATTAGCTCACCCAAATCCACTTGTTCCTACTGCGCAATGGCTGAAAGCCATTCTAATAAGGTAAACGATTCAGACTCTAACTCTAAATTTGATTTTACGTTTGAAGAGCTGAAAATTACTTTTGAAGAACTGCATAACGAGTCCTTTCTTCTTATGAAAAATATTTCACAAGTTAAAAAGAAACTTGTCATTTCTGACAAAGAAAACTTGTTTCCCAAATCTGAAAATGATGCCTTGAAAAATAAAGTTACTTTTTTGGAAAAAGAAATCTTATGTACTAATTGTTCTCTTCATATTGTAGAAAAGGAAGATCTGAAAAATACACTTGAAAAATTTTTAAAGGTAAAGATAATTTAAAGAAAATTTTGAGTCCAAAAGGAAGTGTTTTTGATAAAGCTGGCATATGCTATAAACTAAACAAGAAGCCAAAATATTACAGGAACTTCTTTGCTCCGGCCACTATGATTAGCTCACCCAAATCCACTTGTTCCTACTGCGCAATGGCTAAAAGCCATTCTAATAAGGTAAACGATTCAGACTCTAACTCTAAATTTGATTTTACGTTTGAAGAGCTCAAAATTACTTTTGAAGAACTGCATAACGAGTCCTTTCTTCTTATGAAAAATATTTCACAAGTTAAAAAGAAACTTGTCATTTCTGACAAAGAAAACTTGTTTCCCAAATCTGAAAATGATGCCTTGAAAAATAAAGTTACTTTTTTGGAAAAAGAAATCTTATGTACTAATTGTTCTCTTCATATTGTAGAAAAGGAAGATCTGAAAAATACACTTGAAAAATTTGTTAAAGGTAAAGATAATTTAAAGAAAATTTTGAGTCAAAAAGGAAGTGTTTTTGATAAAGCTGGCATATGCTATAAACTAAACAAGAAGCCAAAATATTACAGGAACTTCTTTGCTCCGGCCACTATGATTAGCTCACCCAAATCCACTTGTTCCTACTGCGCAATGGCTAAAAGCCATTCTAATAAGGTAAACGATTCAGACTCTAACTCTAAATTTGATTTTACGTTTGAAGAGCTCAAAATTACTTTTGAAGAACTGCATAACGAGTCCTTTCTTCTTATGAAAAATATTTCACAAGTTAAAAAGAAACTTGTCATTTCTGACAAAGAAAACTTGTTTCCCAAATCTGAAAATGATGCCTTGAAAAATAAAGTTACTTTTTTGGAAAAAGAAATCTTATGTACTAATTGTTCTCTTCATATTGTAGAAAAGGAAGATCTGAAAAATACACTTGAAAAATTTGTTAAAGGTAAAGATAATTTAAAGAAAATTTTGAGTCAAAAGGAAGTGTTTTTGATAAAGCTGGCATATGCTATAAACTAAATAAGAAGCCAAAATATTACAGGAACTTCTTTGCTCCGGCCACTATGATTAGCTCACCCAAATCCACTTGTTCCTACTGCGCAATGGCTAAAGCCATTCTAATAAGGTAAACGATTCAGACTCTAACTCTAAATTTGATTTTACGTTTGAAGAGCTGAAAATTACTTTTGAAGAACTGCATAACGAGTCCTTTCTTCTTATGAAAAATATTTCACAAGTTAAAAAGAAACTTGTCATTTCTGACAAAGAAAACTTGTTTCCCAAATCTGAAAATGATGCCTTGAAAAATAAAGTTACTTTTTTGGAAAAAGAAATCTTATGTACTAATTGTTCTCTTCATATTGTAGAAAAGGAAGATCTGAAAAATACACTTGAAAAATTTGTTAAAGGTAAAGATAATTTAAAGAAAATTTTGAGTCAAAAGGAAGTGTTTTTGATAAAGCTGGCATATGCTATAAACTAAACAAGAAGCCAAAATATTACAGGAACTTCTTTGCTCCGGCCACTATGATTAGCTCACCCAAATCCACTTGTTCCTACTGCGCAATGGCTAAAGCCATTCTAATAAGGTAAACGATTCAGACTCTAACTCTAAATTTGATTTTACGTTTGAAGAGCTGAAAATTACTTTTGAAGAACTGCATAACGAGTCCTTTCTTCTTATGAAAAATATTTCACAAGTTAAAAAGAAACTTGTCATTTCTGACAAAGAAAACTTGTTTCCCAAATCTGAAAATGATGCCTTGAAAAATAAAGTTACTTTTTTGGAAAAAGAAATCTTATGTACTAATTGTTCTCTTCATATTGTAGAAAAGGAAGATCTGAAAAATACACTTGAAAAATTTTTAAAGGTAAAGATAATTTAAAGAAAATTTTGAGTCCAAAAGGAAGTGTTTTTGATAAAGCTGGCATATTCTATAAACTAAACAAGAAGCCAAAATATTACAGGAACTTCTTTGCTCCGGCCACTATGATTAGCTCACCCAAATCCACTTGTTCCTACTGCGCAATGGCTGAAAGCCATTCTAATAAGGTAAACGATTCAGACTCTAACTCTAAATTTGATTTTACGTTTGAAGAGCTGAAAATTACTTTTGAAGAACTGCATAACGAGTCCTTTCTTCTTATGAAAAATATTTCACAAGTTAAAAAGAAACTTGTCATTTCTGACAAAGAAAACTTGTTTCCCAAATCTGAAAATGATGCCTTGAAAAATAAAGTTACTTTTTTGGAAAAAGAAATCTTATGTACTAATTGTTCTCTTCATATTGTAGAAAAGGAAGATCTGAAAAATACACTTGAAAAATTTTTAAAGGTAAAGATAATTTAAAGAAAATTTTGAGTCCAAAAGGAAGTGTTTTTGATAAAGCTGGCATATTCTATAAACTAAACAAGAAGCCAAAATATTACAGGAACTTCTTTGCTCCGGCCACTATGATTAGCTCACCCAAATCCACTTGTTCCTACTGCGCAATGGCTAAAGCCATTCTAATAAGGTAAACGATTCAGACTCTAACTCTAAATTTGATTTTACGTTTGAAGAGCTGAAAATTACTTTTGAAGAACTGCATAACGAGTCCTTTCTTCTTATGAAAAATATTTCACAAGTTAAAAAGAAACTTGTCATTTCTGACAAAGAAAACTTGTTTCCCAAATCTGAAAATGATGCCTTGAAAAATAAAGTTACTTTTTTGGAAAAAGAAATCTTATGTACTAATTGTTCTCTTCATATTGTAGAAAAGGAAGATCTGAAAAATACACTTGAAAAATTTGTTAAAGGTAAAGATAATTTAAAGAAAATTTTGAGTCAAAAAGGAAGTGTTTTTGATAAAGCTGGCATATTCTATAAACTAAACAAGAAGCCAAAATATTACAGGAACTTCTTTGCTCCGGCCACTATGATTAGCTCACCCAAATCCACTTGTTCCTACTGCGCAATGGCTAAAAGCCATTCTAATAAGGTAAACGATTCAGACTCTAACTCTAAATTTGATTTTACGTTTGAAGAGCTGAAAATTACTTTTGAAGAACTGCATAACGAGTCCTTTCTTCTTATGAAAAATATTTCACAAGTTAAAAAGAAACTTGTCATTTCTGACAAAGAAAACTTGTTTCCCAAATCTGAAAATGATGCCTTGAAAAATAAAGTTACTTTTTTGGAAAAAGAAATCTTATGTACTAATTGTTCTCTTCATATTGTAGAAAAGGAAGATCTGAAAAATACACTTGAAAAATTTGTTAAAGGTAAAGATAATTTAAAGAAAATTTTGAGTCAAAAAGGAAGTGTTTTTGATAAAGCTGGCATATGCTATAAACTAAACAAGAAGCCAAAATATTACAGGAACTTCTTTGCTCCGGCCACTATGATTAGCTCACCCAAATCCACTTGTTCCTACTGCGCAATGGCTAAAGCCATTCTAATAAGGTAAACGATTCAGACTCTAACTCTAAATTTGATTTTACGTTTGAAGAGCTGAAAATTACTTTTGAAGAACTGCATAACGAGTCCTTTCTTCTTATGAAAAATATTTCACAAGTTAAAAAGAAACTTGTCATTTCTGACAAAGAAAACTTGTTTCCCAAATCTGAAAATGATGCCTTGAAAAATAAAGTTACTTTTTTGGAAAAAGAAATCTTATGTACTAATTGTTCTCTTCATATTGTAGAAAAGGAAGATCTGAAAAATACACTTGAAAAATTTGTTAAAGGTAAAGATAATTTAAAGAAAATTTTGAGTCAAAAAGGAAGTGTTTTTGATAAAGCTGGCATATGCTATAAACTAAACAAGAAGCCAAAATATTACAGGAACTTCTTTGCTCCGGCCACTATGATTAGCTCACCCAAATCCACTTGTTCCTACTGCGCAATGGCTGAAAGCCATTCTAATAAGGTAAACGATTCAGACTCTAACTCTAAATTTGATTTTACGTTTGAAGAGCTGAAAATTACTTTTGAAGAACTGCATAACGAGTCCTTTCTTCTTATGAAAAATATTTCACAAGTTAAAAAGAAACTTGTCATTTCTGACAAAGAAAACTTGTTTCCCAAATCTGAAAATGATGCTTGAAAAATAAAGTTACTTTTTTGGAAAAAGAAATCTTATGTACTAATTGTTCTCTTCATATTGTAGAAAAGGAAGATCTGAAAAATACACTTGAAAAATTTTTAAAGGTAAAGATAATTTAAAGAAAATTTTGAGTCCAAAAGGAAGTGTTTTTGATAAAGCTGGCATATTCTATAAACTAAACAAGAAGCCAAAATATTACAGGAACTTCTTTGCTCCGGCCACTATGATTAGCTCACCCAAATCCACTTGTTCCTACTGCGCAATGGCTAAAGCCATTCTAATAAGGTAAACGATTCAGACTCTAACTCTAAATTTGATTTTACGTTTGAAGAGCTGAAAATTACTTTTGAAGAACTGCATAACGAGTCCTTTCTTCTTATGAAAAATATTTCACAAGTTAAAAAGAAACTTGTCATTTCTGACAAAGAAAACTTGTTTCCCAAATCTGAAAATGATGCCTTGAAAAATAAAGTTACTTTTTTGGAAAAAGAAATCTTATGTACTAATTGTTCTCTTCATATTGTAGAAAAGGAAGATCTGAAAAATACACTTGAAAAATTTTTAAAGGTAAAGATAATTTAAAGAAAATTTTGAGTCAAAAGGAAGTGTTTTTGATAAAGCTGGCATATTCTATAAACTAAACAAGAAGCCAAAATATTACAGGAACTTCTTTGCTCCGGCCACTATGATTAGCTCACCCAAATCCACTTGTTCCTACTGCGCAATGGCTAAAAGCCATTCTAATAAGGTAAACGATTCAGACTCTAACTCTAAATTTGATTTTACGTTTGAAGAGCTGAAAATTACTTTTGAAGAACTGCATAACGAGTCCTTTCTTCTTATGAAAAATATTTCACAAGTTAAAAAGAAACTTGTCATTTCTGACAAAGAAAACTTGTTTCCCAAATCTGAAAATGATGCCTTGAAAAATAAAGTTACTTTTTTGGAAAAAGAAATCTTATGTACTAATTGTTCTCTTCATATTGTAGAAAAGGAAGATCTGAAAAATACACTTGAAAAATTTTTTAAAGGTAAAGATAATTTAAAGAAAATTTTGAGTCAAAAGGAAGTGTTTTTGATAAAGCTGGCATATGCTATAAACTAAACAAGAAGCCAAAATATTACAGGAACTTCTTTGCTCCGGCCACTATGATTAGCTCACCCAAATCCACTTGTTCCTACTGCGCAATGGCTAAAGCCATTCTAATAAGGTAAACGATTCAGACTCTAACTCTAAATTTGATTTTACGTTTGAAGAGCTGAAAATTACTTTTGAAGAACTGCATAACGAGTCCTTTCTTCTTATGAAAAATATTTCACAAGTTAAAAAGAAACTTGTCATTTCCGAAAAAGAAAACTTGTTTCCCAAATCTGAAAATGATGCTTGAAAAATAAAGTTACTTTTTTGGAAAAAGAAACTTATGTACTAATTGTTCTCTTCATATTGTAGAAAAGGAAGATCTGAAAAATACACTTGAAAAATTTGTTAAAGGTAAAGATAATTTAAAGAAAATTTTGAGTCAAAAGGAAGTGTTTTTGATAAAGCTGGCATATTCTATAAACTAAACAAGAAGCCAAAATATTACAGGAACTTCTTTGCTCCGGCCACTATGATTAGCTCACCCAAATCCACTTGTTCCTACTGCGCAATGGCTAAAAGCCATTCTAATAAGGTAAACGATTCAGACTCTAACTCTAAATTTGATTTTACGTTTGAAGAGCTGAAAATTACTTTTGAAGAACTGCATAACGAGTCCTTTCTTCTTATGAAAAATATTTCACAAGTTAAAAAGAAACTTGTCATTTCTGAAAAAGAAAACTTGTTTCCCAATCTGAAAATGATGCTTTGAAAAGTAAAGTTACTTTTTTGGAAAAAGAAACCTTATGTACTAATTGTTCTCTTCATATTGTAGAAAAGGAAGATCTGAAAAATACACTTGAAAAATTTGTTAAAGGTAAAGATAATTTAAAGAAAATTTTGAGTCCAAAAGGAAGTGTTTTTGATAAAGCTGGCATATTCTATAAACTAAACAAGAAGCCAAAATATTACAGGAACTTCTTTGCTCCGGCCACTATGATTAGCTCACCCAAATCCACTTGTTCCTACTGCGCAATGGCTGAAAGCCATTCTAATAAGGTAAACGATTCAGACTCTAACTCTAAATTTGATTTTACGTTTGAAGAGCTGAAAATTACTTTTGAAGAACTGCATAACGAGTCCTTTCTTCTTATGAAAAATATTTCACAAGTTAAAAAGAAACTTGTCATTTCCGAAAAGAAAACTTGTTTCCCAAATCTGAAAATGATGCCTTGAAAATAAAGTTACTTTTTTGGAAAAAGAAATCTTATGTACTAATTGTTCTCTTCATATTGTAGAAAAGGAAGATCTGAAAAATACACTTGAAAAATTTTTTAAAGGTAAAAGAAAATTTTGAGTCAAAAGGAAGTGTTTTTGATAAAGCTGGCATATGCTATAAACTAAACAAGAAGCCAAAATATTACAGGAACTTCTTTGCTCCGGCCACTATGATTAGCTCACCCAAATCCACTTGTTCCTACTGCGCAATGGCTAAAGCCATTCTAATAAGGTAAACGATTCAGACTCTAACTCTAAATTTGATTTTACGTTTGAAGAGCTGAAAATTACTTTTGAAGAACTGCATAACGAGTCCTTTCTTCTTATGAAAAATATTTCACAAGTTAAAAAGAAACTTGTCATTTCTGACAAAGAAAACTTGTTTCCCAAATCTGAAAATGATGCCTTGAAAAATAAAGTTACTTTTTTGGAAAAAGAAACCTTATGTACTAATTGTTCTCTTCATATTGTAGAAAAGGAAGATCTGAAAAATACACTTGAAAAATTTGTTAAAGGTAAAGATAATTTAAAGAAAATTTTGAGTCAAAAGGAAGTGTTTTTGATAAAGCTGGCATATGCTATAAACTAAATAAGAAGCCAAAATATTACAGGAACTTCTTTGTTCCGGCCACTATGATTAGCTCACCCAAATCCACTTGTTCCTACTGCGCAATGGCTAAAGCCATTCTAATAAGGTAAACGATTAGACTCTAACTCTAAATTTGATTTTACGTTTGAGGAGCTCAAAATTACTTTTGAAGAACTGCATAACGAGTCCTTTCTTCTTATGAAAAATATTTCACAAGTTAAAAAGAAACTTGTCATTTCCGACAAAGAAAACTTGTTTCCCAAATCTGAAAATGATGCCTTGAAAAATAAAGTTACTTTTTTGGAAAAAGAAACCTTATGTACTAATTGTTCTCTTCATATTGTAGAAAAGGAAGATCTGAAAAATACACTTGAAAAATTTGTTAAAGGTAAAGATAATTTAAAGAAAATTTTGAGTCAAAAAGGAAGTGTTTTTGATAAAGCTGGCATATGCTATAAACTAATAAGAAGCCAAATATTACAGGAACTTCTTTGCTCCGGCCACTATGATTAGCTCACCCAAATCCACTTGTTCCTACTGCGCAATGGCTAAAAGCCATTCTAATAAGGTAAACGATTCAGACTCTAACTCTAAATTTGATTTTACGTTTGAGAGCTCAAAATTACTTTTGAAGAACTGCATAACGAGTCCTTTCTTCTTATGAAAAATATTTCACAAGTTAAAAAGAAACTTGTCATTTCGCAAAGAAAACTTGTTTCCCAAATCTGAAAATGATGCTTGAAAAATAAAGTTACTTTTTTGGAAAAAGAAATCTTATGTACTAATTGTTCTCTTCATATTGTAGAAAAGGAAGATCTGAAAAATACACTTGAAAAATTTTTAAAGGTAAAGATAATTTAAAGAAAATTTTGAGTCAAAAAGGAAGTGTTTTTGATAAAGCTGGCATATTCTATAAACTAAACAAGAAGCCAAAATATTACAGGAACTTCTTTGCTCCGGCCACTATGATTAGCTCACCCAAATCCACTTGTTCCTACTGCGCAATGGCTGAAAGCCATTCTAATAAGGTAAACGATTCAGACTCTAACTCTAAATTTGATTTTACGTTTGAAGAGCTGAAAATTACTTTTGAAGAACTGCATAACGAGTCCTTTCTTCTTATGAAAAATATTTCACAAGTTAAAAAGAAACTTGTCATTTCTGACAAAGAAAACTTGTTTCCCAAATCTGAAAATGATGCCTTGAAAAATAAAGTTACTTTTTTGGAAAAAGAAATCTTATGTACTAATTGTTCTCTTCATATTGTAGAAAAGGAAGATCTGAAAAATACACTTGAAAAATTTGTTAAAGGTAAAGATAATTTAAAGAAAATTTTGAGTCAAAAAGGAAGTGTTTTTGATAAAGCTGGCATATCTATAAACTAAACAAGAAGCCAAAATATTACAGGAACTTCTTTGCTCCGGCCACTATGATTAGCTCACCCAAATCCACTTGTTCCTACTGCGCAATGGCTAAAGCCATTCTAATAAGGTAAACGATTTAGACTCTAACTCTAAATTTGATTTTACGTTTGAGGAGCTCAAAATTACTTTTGAAGAACTGCATAACGAGTCCTTTCTTCTTATGAAAAATATTTCACAAGTTAAAAAGAAACTTGTCATTTCCAAAGAAAACTTGTTTCCCAATCTGAAAATGATGCTTTGAAAAGTAAAGTTACTTTTTTGGAAAAAAAACCTTATGTACTAATTGTTCTCTTCATATTGTAGAAAAGGAAGATCTGAAAAAACACTTGAAAAATTTGTTAAAGGTAAAGATAATTTAAAGAAAATTTTGAGTCAAAAAGGAAGTGTTTTTGATAAAGCTGGCATATGCTATAAACTAAATAAGAAGCCAAAATATTACAAGAACTTCTTTGTTCCGGCCACTATGATTAGCTCACCCAAATCCACTTGTTCCTACTCTGCGCAATGGCTAAAAGCCATTCTAATAAGGTAAACGATTCAGACTCTAACTCTAAATTTGATTTTACGTTTGGAGCTCAAAATTACTTTTGAAGAACTGCATAACGAGTCCTTTCTTCTTATGAAAAATATTTCACAAGTTAAAAAGAAACTTGTCATTTCTGACAAAGAAAACTTGTTTCCCAAATCTGAAAATGATGCTTGAAAAATAAAGTTACTTTTTTGGAAAAAGAAATCTTATGTACTAATTGTTCTCTTCATATTGTAGAAAAGGAAGATCTGAAAAATACACTTGAAAAATTTTTTAAAGGTAAAGATAATTTAAAGAAAATTTTGAGTCAAAAAGGAAGTGTTTTTGATAAAGCTGGCATATTCTATACCAGGCCCTTCTTTGCTCCGGCCACTATGATTAGCTCACCCAATCCACTTGTTCCTACTGCGCAATGGCTAAAGCCATTCTAATAAGGTAAACGATTCAGACTCTAACTCTAAATTTGATTTTACGTTTGAAGAGCTGAAAATTACTTTTGAAGAACTGCATAACGAGTCCTTTCTTCTTATGAAAAATATTTCACAAGTTAAAAAGAAACTTGTCATTTCTGACAAAGAAAACTTGTTTCCCAAATCTGAAAATGATGCCTTGAAAAATAAAGTTACTTTTTTGGAAAAAGAAATCTTATGTAACTTGTTCTCTTCATATTGTAGAAAAGGAAGATCTGAAAATACACTTGAAAAATTTGTTAAAGGTAAAGATAATTTAAAAAAAATTTTGAGTCCAAAAGGAAGTGTTTTTGATAAAGCTGGCATATGCTGTAAACTAAACAAGAGCCAAAATATTACAGGAACTTCTTTGTTCCGGCCACTATGATTAGCTCACCCAAATCCACTTGTTCCTACTGCGCAATGGCTAAACCATTCTAATAAGGTAAACGATTCAGACTCTAACTCTAAATTTGATTTTACGTTTGAGGAGCTCAAAATTACTTTTGAAGAACTGCATAACGAGTCCTTTCTTCTTATGAAAAATATTTCACAAGTTAAAAAGAAACTTGTCATTTCTGACAAAGAAAACTTGTTTCCCAAATCTGAAAATGATGCCTTGAAAAATAAAGTTACTTTTTTGGAAAAAGAAATCTTATGTACTAATTGTTCTCTTCATATTGTAGAAAAGGAAGATCTGAAAAATACACTTGAAAAATTTGTTTAAAGGTAAGATAATTTAAAGAAAATTTTGAGTCAAAAAGGAAGTGTTTTTGATAAAGCTGGCATATCTATAAACTGAATAAGAAGCCAAAATATTACAGGAACTTCTTTGTTCCGGCCACTATGATTAGCTCACCCAAATCCACTTGTTCCTACTGCGCAATGGCTAAAAGCCATTCTAATAAGGTAAACGATTCAGACTCTAACTCTAAATTTGATTTTACGTTTGAAGAGCTCAAAATTACTTTTGAAGAACTGCATAACGAGTCCTTTCTTCTTATGAAAAATATTTCACAAGTTAAAAGAAACTTGTCATTTCTGACAAAGAAAACTTGTTTCCCAAATCTGAAAATGATGCCTTGAAAAATAAAGTTACTTTTTTGGAAAAAGAAATCTTATGTACTAATTGTTCTCTTCATATTGTAGAAAAGGAAGATCTGAAAAATACACTTGAAAAATTTTTTAAAGGTAAAGATAATTTAAAGAAAATTTTGAGTCAAAAAGGAAGTGTTTTTGATAAAGCTGGCATATGCTATAAACTAAACAAGAAGCCAAAATATTACAGGAACTTCTTTGCTCCGGCCACTATGATTAGCTCACCCAAATCCACTTGTTCCTACTGCGCAATGGCTAAAAGCCATTCTAATAAGGTAAACGATTCAGACTCTAACTCTAAATTTGATTTTACGTTTGAAGAGCTGAAAATTACTTTTGAAGAACTGCATAACGAGTCCTTTCTTCTTATGAAAAATATTCACAAGTTAAAAAGAAACTTGTCATTTCCGACAAAGAAAACGTTTTCCCAAATCTGAAAATGATGCCTTGAAAAATAAAGTTACTTTTTTGGAAAAAGAAATCTTATGTACTAATTGTTCTCTTCATATTGTAGAAAAGGAAGATCTGAAAAATACACTTGAAAAATTGTTAAAGGTAAAGATAATTTAAAGAAAATTTTGAGTCAAAAGGAAGTGTTTTTGATAAAGCTGGCATATTCTATAAACTAACAAGAAGCCAAAATATTACAGGAACTTCTTTGCTCCGGCCACTATGATTAGCTCACCCAAATCCACTTGTTCCTACTGCGCAATGGCTAAAGCCATTCTAATAAGGTAAACGATTCAGACTCTAACTCTAAATTTGATTTTACGTTTGAAGAGCTGAAAATTACTTTTGAAGAACTGCATAACGAGTCCTTTCTTCTTATGAAAAATATTTCACAAGTTAAAAAGAAACTTGTCATTTCGAAAAGAAAACTTGTTTCCCAAATCTGAAAATGATGCTTTGAAAAGAAAGTTACTTTTTTGAAAAAGAAACCTTATGTACTAATTGTTCTCTTCATATTGTAGAAAAGGAAGATCTGAAAATACACTTGAAAAATTTGTTAAAGGTAAAGATAATTTAAAGAAAATTTTGAGTCAAAAAGGAAGTGGTTTTGATAAAGCTGGCATATGCTGTAAACTGAACAAGAAGCCAAAATATTACAAGAACTTCTTTGTTCCGGCCACTATGATTAGCTCGGCCACTATGATTAGCTCACCCAAATCCACTTGTTCCTACTGCGCAATGGCTGAAAGCCATTCTAATAAGGTAAACGATTCAGACTCTAACTCTAAATTTGATTTTACGTTTGAAGAGCTGAAAATTACTTTTGAAGAACTGCATAACGAGTCCTTTCTTCTTATGAAAAATATTTCACAAGTTAAAAAGAAACTTGTCATTTCTGACAAAGAAAACTTGTTTCCCAAATCTGAAAATGATGCCTTGAAAATAAAGTTACTTTTTTGGAAAAAGAAACTTATGTACTAATTGTTCTCTTCATATTGTAGAAAAGGAAGATCTGAAAAATACACTTGAAAAATTTGTTAAAGGTAAAGATAATTTAAAGAAATTTTGAGTCAAAAAGGAAGTGTTTTTGATAAAGCTGGCATATTCTATAAACTAAAAAAGAAGAAGCAAAATATTACAGGAACTTCTTTGCTTCCGGCCACTATGATTAGCTCACCCCAAATCCACTTGTTTCCTACTGCGCAATGGCTAAAGCCATTCTAATAAGGTAAACGATTCAGACTCTAACTCTAAATTTGATTTTACGTTTTGAAGAGCTGAAAATTACTTTTGAAGAACTGCATAACGAGTCCTTTCTTCTTATGAAAAATATTTCACAAGTTAAAAGAAACTTGTCATTTCTGACAAAGAAAACTTGTTTCCCCAAATCTGAAAATGATGCCTTGAAAAATAAAGTTACTTTTTTGGAAAAAGAAATCTTATGTACTAATTGTTCTCTTCATATTGTAGAAAAGGAAGATCTGAAAAATACACTTGAAAAATTTTTTAAAGGTAAAGATAATTTAAAGAAATTTTGAGTCAAAAAGGAAGTGTTTTTGAAAAAGCTGGCATATTCTATAAACTAAACAAGAAGCCAAAATATACAGGAACTTCTTTGCTCCGGCCACTATGATTAGCTCACCCAAATCCACTTGTTCCTACTGCAATGGCTAAAAGCCATTCTAATAAGGTAAACGATTCAGACTCTAACTCTAAATTTGATTTTACGTTTGAGAGCTGAAAATTACTTTTGAAGAACTGCATAACGAGTCCTTTCTTCTTCTTATGAAAATATTTCACAAGTTAAAAAGAAACTTGTCATTTCCACAAAGAAAACTTGTTTCCCAAATCTGAAAATGATGCCTTGAAAAATAAAGTTACTTTTTTGGAAAAAGAAATCTTATGTACTAATTGTTCTCTTCATATTGTAGAAAAGGAAGATCTGAAAAATACACTTGAAAAATTTGTTAAAGGTAAAGATAATTTAAAGAAAATTTTGAGTCAAAAGGAAGTGTTTTTGATAAAGCTGGCATATGCTATAAACTAAACAGAAGCCAAAATATACAGGAACTTCTTCTTTGTTCGCCGGCCACTATGATTAGCTCACCCAAATCCACTTGTTCCTACTGCGCAATGGCTAAAAGCCATTCTAATAAGGTAAACGATTCAGACTCTAACTCTAAATTTGATTTTACGTTTGAAGAGCTCAAAATTACTTTTGAAGAACTGCATAACGAGTCCTTTCTTCTTATGAAAATATTTCACAAGTTAAAAAGAAACTTGTCATTTCTGACAAAGAAAACTTGTTTCCCAAATCTGAAAATGATGCCTTGAAAAATAAAGTTACTTTTTTGGAAAAGAAATCTTATGTACTAATTGTTCTCTTCATATTGTAGAAAAGGAAGATCTGAAAAATACACTTGAAAAATTTGTTAAAGGTAAAGATAATTTAAAAGAAAATTTTGAGTCAAAAGGAAGTGTTTTGATAACTGGCATATATCTATAAACTAAACAAGAAGCCAAAATATTACAGGAACTTCTTTGCTCCGGCCACTATGATTAGCTCACCCAAATCCACTTGTTCCTACTGCGCAATGGCTAAAAGCCATTCTAATAAGGTAAACGATTCAGACTCTAACTCTAAATTTGATTTTACGTTGAAGAGCTGAAAATTACTTTAAGAACTGCATAACGAGTCCTCTTCTTATGAAAAATATTTCACAAGTTAAAAAGAAATTGTCATTTCTGACAAAGAAAACTTGTTTCCCAAATCTGAAAATGATGCCTTGAAAATAAAGTTACTTTTTTGGAAAAAGAAATCTTATGTACTAATTGTTCTCTTCATATTGTAGAAAAAAGGAAGATCTGAAAAATACACTTGAAAAATTTGTTAAAGGTAAAGATATTTAAAGAAAAATTTTTGAGTCAAAAGGAAGTGTTTTTGATAAAGCTGGCATATTCTATAAACTAAATAAGAAGCCAAAATATTACAAGAACTTCTTTGCTTCCGGCCCGCTATGATTAGCTCACCCAAATCCACTTGTTCCTATGCGCAATGGCTCAAAGCCATTCTAATAAGGTAAACGATTCAGACTCTAACTCTAAATTTGATTTTACGTTGAAGAGCTGAAAATTACTTTTGAAGAACTGCATAACGAGTCCTTTCTTCTTATGAAAAATATTTCACAAGTTAAAAAGAAACTTGTCATTTCTGGGAAAGAAAACTTGTTTTCCCAAATCTGAAAGGAGCCTTGAAAAATAAAGTTACTTTTTTTGAAAAAGAAATCTTATGTACTAATTGTTCTCTTCATATTGTGAAAAGGAAGATCTGAAAAATACACTTGAAAAATTTTGTTAAAGGTAAAGATAATTTAAGAAAATTTTGAGTCAAAAGGAAGTGTTTTTGATAAAGCTGGCATATGCTATAAACTAAATAAGAAGCCAAAATATTACAGGAACTTCTTTGCTCCGGCCACGATGATTAGCTCACCCAAATCCACTTGTTCCTACTGCGCAATGGCTGAAAGCCATTCTAATAAGGTAAAC
>NW_026556813.1:0-31069 GCF_029017545.1 Prosopis cineraria
ATACTATGTTGTTTCCCTACTTTGGTTGAAGACCAAAGGCTCTCTTCAACCAAAAACCATGGGTAATTATAGAACATAACAAGAGCTGAAGGACTACATTTGGTCCTTAAGAAATGACGATTGAATGGAATAGTCAATTGAAAAGTGGAGCTTAGCATGAACATCAAATATTTTTGGCATCTTTCTTTTTGTCCAATTTTTGTAAAGCAATAAAAGAATATAAAACCAGGTAAAAAAGAAAACAGAAAGAATGTAAATTGTTTAATGTCACCATCATGAGACAACAATTCTATCCACAAGAAAATAATATCCCCACAACCGCTTGAGTGATGTGTTTCTTTCACGCGTTTCAAATCAATATCATTCCTTCTGGAAAAATTTGTTCATATTTATCAAAGCAAAATGACACTTTATGGCTGTAAAAGGTTAAAAAAAATTGCGATAGAAAAAAGTTGAATAAGCTTACCTTAAATTTTAAAATTTGATTTTGAATTTTAGGATATACAATTACACAATAGATAAATAAACTAAAGGCATTCCCAAAATATCTATAATATTATCATAAGTAATATCAATCTCACACAATAAGAGTTCAGATTATTTTATTTTAAGTGGATGGAGATAATATCTTTAAATTTTTCAAGATTGTAGTAGTAATGGAATAAATAAAAGAAAAGAAAAGAAAATAGTTCCTAATCGACATTATTATTTTGGCTTTGGTGAGGTTTTTAAAATTTAAAGTATCATTTTTACTATTTTCTCGGTCAATATATGATTTTCTCATATTAACCCTAGCAATCTCATAGCAAAAACAATAATCCAATACTAATCAAGATTGCATCTAATAAAATGAGTTATTTTCTCACAACGTGATGAGAGATGCCTATACGTAGTACTCAGCAGTATTTTACATAAGATAGCCTTTGATAAGAGACAATTTGAAATGAAATAAACTTACGTAAAAAGAAAAGAATAAATTATAAATTAATGTAAATTTATCCTTCTCACGAGTTCACGATGTCTGCGGTTGTGGAGCGCGGGGGGAGCGCATTCCGGTCTCCAATGCCTTCATGCCTTCTCCCAAACCTGTTGCTGTCTCGGTTGTTCCTTAACTTTTCTTTTAGTTTTAGTCACTCTCATAAGTCATACTTTTTCCTTAAAAAAATAAAAAAATAAAAAAAAAAAGAAAAGCAAGTAGTATCATAATAAAGCAACTTATTATTTAAAAAAAATTAATCATTTAATCCATATATTTTAATCTAATTAGAATTCAATTTTTAAATTTTAACTAGTTATAACTTAGTCTTTTATAATTTTAATTCGATTCTAACTCAATTTAAATTTTATTTCTTATAATTTAATTCTTATATTTTAATCACTTAAATATCATTTTTATATTTTAAAAAATAAAATTATAAAGATTAGAAATGTTTTGGACATTTAATATTTATAATACTTAAAGATTAAAAGATTAAGATTATAATATTTGAACTTTTAATATTTGTAATATTAGTAATAAAATTATAAAGACTAAAATTATGCTAAAAATTTATTACTAATATTTTAAATTATTAAACTCTTTTAATCTTTATAAATATTAAAGATTTAAAATATTTTTAATCTTTATAATTTTATTTTTAAAAATATAAAGATTAATATTTAAGTTGTTAAAATTATAGGGACTAATTGTAAGAAAAAAATTCAAGAACTGAATTATAATCGAGTTAAAATTATAAGAATTGAGTTATAATAGATTAAAGTTTAGGGATTGAGTTATAATTGGGTCAAAATTACAAGGAGCAAATAATTAATTTTTCCTTTTAAATTTTTTGTTTTTTTGGAAATTATTATTTTAATATTAAAGTTAAATCATTAGAGTTTAGTTAGAGAATGAATCGACCAAATTTAAAAATAAAAAGGAGCAGGGAAGTTTACCACCTTGCAGCCCCACTTAGCTGTATTTAGGTATATTAGCTGCTGTATTTAGGTATATTTGGTTAAAATTCAAACCTCAATTTGGGTCATTTAAATCCCAGTTTTGGTCTAAAAAATTAAGGTTAGACTATTTAATTTTGTTTGAAAAAATTTGATAGGAAATGGCCTTTGATTTAAAGACGAGGTTAGGTACGTAGCTGAATTTCTTAACCTTTGGCTTTCCTAATTATTTAAAAAAAACACAAATCAAGTTAAACTAATTTTTAAGTAAATATTTAAATATGAATCATATTACAGTATTTAAATTTCACCTTCAATTTACAAATTTCAATTTATGAAAATTTTAGTTTTACATTTTAAATCCAAACGCACCTATAAAAGAATAGTATCATCTCTTCCTAGACAGCATATTTGCCTACGTCCGTTTTATATATAAATCACTTTTAATTATTTTATCAAACTCAGAAATAGTTCAATTATTGATTTTATAAAAAAAATAAAAGTCTCATAAAAAAAAGGTATGGTAGGACAAATAGATATTTTTTAAGTCAAACTAAACTAAACAAGAAACTTATTAAAAAAAAATTAACAGATACAAGTTTTTTATAGCAACATTTTCAAAGTAGAAAATTTTAATTATTAGCAATTTTTTTGCTCAAATGTCACCATTTTATATGCCATTTAATGTTATTACAGTAAAGTCCCCACAACACTCCGGTGATCTAGTCGGCTCACTACACCTACTCATTTATCAGTTATCTCTGAAAACGACAAGCCCACTTCGCTTCACGAGCCCCATTTTCGTATTGCCCTGCCTCTGCATCTCTTTCGGCAAGAATGGCGGCCCTCTTCTTCGCTTCCTTCTTCTCTGCACTTTTCTATTTACTTCTCCTTGTTCAGAGCTCCAAAAGCCCAGACTTAGAAGCTCTCATGGCGTTTAAAGCTGCGTCAGACACGTTCAACAAGCTCTCAACTTGGAACTCCAGCACAGACCCTTGTACTTCTTGGTCCGGCGTCTTTTGCCTCCATAACCGAGTCTCTCGTATCGTTCTCGAAGACCTTGATCTCCGAGGCTCTTTCGAGCCTTTGACTTCTCTAACCCAGCTTCGAGTTCTGAGCCTCAAGCAAAACCGCCTCTCCGGCCCCATTCCGAGTCTCTCCAATTTCACGGCCCTGAAACTTTTGTACCTCTCTTACAATGAGTTTTCCGGTGGGTTCCCGGCGACTCTCACATCGCTTTTCCGCTTGTACCGTCTTGATCTGTCTCACAATAACTTATCCGGCGAGATTCCGGCCACGGTCAACCATTTGACCCACGTTCTCACTCTGTGTCTTGACGAGAACCGTTTCTCCGGCAACATTCCCAGTCTGAACCTTCCAAACCTGCAAGATTTCAACGTCTCCGGGAATCGCCTCTCCGGCGAAATTCCCAAATCACTGTCGCGTTTCCCTCAATCGAGTTTCGCCCTAAACCCGTCTCTCTGCGGAGCTCCGATGCAGAAATGTGCCAACTTTGTGGCCGAACCCAGCAAACCCGGATCTGAAGGAGCCATTGCGTCGCCATTAACTCCGCGAAGTAACCCACCACGACCACCAAATATATCATCCACACCGAGCTCCATGCCTGCAAATGAAGCAACAACTCCCAGAAAATCCAACTCACCAGCAAAAATTAGCCCCCTAGCTCTGATCGCTATTATTCTTGGCGACATTGTGGTTCTCGCTGTTGTCTCTCTTCTTCTCTACTGTTACTTCTGGCAAAACTACGCTGCGAAATTGAAAGAAGGAAAAGGTTCGAAGCTCATGGAGAGCGAGAAAATCGTGTACTCATCGAGCCCGTATCCGGTGCAATCGGGCTTTGAGAGGGGTCGAATGGTGTTCTTCGAAGGGGTGAAGAAGTTCGAGCTAGAGGATTTGCTTCGGGCTTCAGCGGAAATGCTGGGAAAAGGCGGGTTCGGGACAGCGTACAAGGCTGTTCTGGACGACGGCAGCGTTGTCGCCGTCAAGAGACTTAAAGACGCTCAGATTGGCGGGAAGAAAGAGTTCGAGCAACACATGGAAATTCTGGGAAGGCTGAGACATCCGAACATTGTTCATCTGAGAGCTTACTATTTTGCCAGAGACGAGAAGTTGCTGGTCTCCGATTACATGCCCAATGGAAGCTTGTTCTGGCTTCTTCATGGTACGTGAATTTCATTTTACTTGCAATCATTAAATCTTTTGGGTTGGGTTTAATGAATTTGGCTACTTGGAAAAGTTGGCGAACAAGAAGATTCATTCCCACAAAGATGAAGAACGCCAATCATACTCTTGTTCTTGGTGGCTTCAGCATTAATTCATGTTACTTAATTATCCCTTCTGTTACTACCTTCCTGATCAAACATGGTTGAATAATGAAAATGCAATAGAACAGAGCAAGACATGCCTAATTGTAGGGTGACGATGGATCTAGTAGGCTTTAAGCGGTCGTCCTGTGGATTATTTTCTTAAAACATTCAAGTTGGACCATGTAATTATGAATATTTATACAGAAATTAAAACACAGTACAGTGCGGGGATATTACTGATTTAATTTAACAGCTCATTTTTGCGTGACAGTGAGCAAGATGACTCTGCAAAGTTATATGGATTAAAGCTGCAGATTTGATAGGGTCCATTTAGAGCTTCTTGCTTTTTTCAAATCATTGAAGTTGGACCATGTGATTATGGATGATTCGTTAATTGGTTATTTGAACCCGTGGCAATTTTATATTCTTTTTTCTTGTACGTTGACGAGCAAGCTGTGGCAGACGATAGCAACTGTAAAAAGCGCAGGAGCTATACTGCACAAAATCACTGTCTTCTTTTGCTTTTTGTTCTTTTCCAGAAACATGTCCTTGTGCTTTTATCTTTAGTACTGCCAGATTCTGAACCCCTCTGGCAAGTTTTCCAGAGAAGACTGAAAAGAACTGAATGTCAAATTCGTAATTATGCAAAACCTTATGGGTAATAGGTTATCTTTTCTTTTTTCCCGACAGGTAACCGAGGACCTGGGCGGACCCCACTGGACTGGACCACGAGGCTTAAAATAGCAGCTGGAGCGGCGCGTGGAGTGGCTTTTATTCACAGCTCGTGCAAGTCCCTTAAGCTCACCCACGGTAACATCAAGTCTACAAACATCCTCCTCGACAAGGCGGGAAATGCGCGCGTTGCAGATTTCGGGCTCTCCATCTTTGCTGGCCCCACCGCCCCGAAATCCAACGGTTACCGTGCTCCGGAAGCCCTTGACTGTCGGAGGTGCACTCAGAAATCCGACGTGTACTCCTTGGGCGTCGTCATGCTGGAGATCCTCACCGGGAAGTGCCCCTCCTCCGTGGACGGCGGAGGCTACGGGGGAAGTGCGGTGGTGGATCTTCCGAGGTGGGTACAGTCGGTGGTGAGGGAGGAGTGGACGGCGGAGGTGTTTGATCTTGAGCTCATGAGGTACAAGGATATTGAGGATGAGATGGTGGGGCTGCTTCAGATTGCTCTGGCTTGTACAGCGGCTGCGCCTGATCAACGGCCCAGCATGAGCCACGTGGTCAAGATGATCGAGGAGATACGTGGGGTCGAGGTATCGCCGTGTCATGACACGTTCGACTCTGTGTCTGATTCGCCTTCCGTGTCTGAAGATGCTTCTTGAAGCTCTTCTTATTCAGAGCGGGAAAAAAAGTATTCAGGTTTTCCTTGAACCATCTTTTAAATATTTAGTTAGATTAATCGATTGTCGTGATTGTGATAATCAAATCGTTGCCAAATGAAAATTTGTGAAATTAGCACTATTTTTTTTTTTGCCAAAAAATTTGCACTAAAGTTAAAGTTGATATCTTTATTTCTCCTCGCGAAAGAAGGGTTGTCATGTGAGAACCGAAGACATTGATACAAAACAAAATGAGAAGGTGGAACAGAGTGTTACTCTTTCAATCAACAAGAATGAAACTTTTCATTCTTACATACACTAACCAGAATAAAGTTTCTTTCTTTCTTTATTTGTTTTTTTGCCTTGGCGGTATAATCAGAATAAAGTTTTTGAGTGAGAAGGGTAAAGCAGTTTTGAATTTATTCCTATTCTTTAGATTGATTGGCAAAGTTGCTAGCTTTAATATGAAGTTGCTTTTTTTTTTTTTTCCCAATAAGAATTGGAAGAGATATTCCAAAATTAGAAGTCCTTGTTCTTTTCTTCCCCCGGTTGAGAACCTGGTTCGGGGCTTGCCTCACTCGACTAAGAGGATTTAACGAGGTCCAAATTAATCTGGGTTGAGACATAACAAGAACGACAAGGAAGGGTGCTTCTAACCACTTACACTCCTGCATTTTTCAAACTCGAATTCAAGATCTCTAATTAAATTAGAGTATTTGAAGTCCTTATTTGACCTTGTGGTCTGAGGCATCAACTTTTCTGACATGTGCAATTTGGAGGACAAGAGGTTTCTGCGACCAGCGTCTTAGGCAGTGTTTCGGTTTCGGATAGTTTGGGACTTTAAAATGGCATGAGATGAAGGACGCTGACTAGATTTTAAAATGAGTAAAATAGTCCCAAATAGGGCAGAAATATCCGGCTACTCATTTAAACCTTTTTAAAAAAAAAAAAGAAAATTGATTTTAAAAGTTTAGCTACTTTTATATAAAAATGATTTTGAGCCTTAATTTTTTAAACCTTAGACTTGAATTACTCTTTTAAGTGCATACTTATTTTAATTCTAAAAAATAATTTTATATATTCAGATCTGAGCTACTCATTTAAACCCATATTTATTTTAATCTTAAAATAATATGATATTTTATAAATTTGGATTCCATTTAAATTTTAAAATATTTGTTTCTACTTTAAAATTATAATTTGTATTACTTATTTTGAATTTTTGAACATTTTTGGTTGTACTTCAAAACATAAATACATGATAATAATTTGGCCAAAAATATATATAATATAATAATAAAAATATTAATTTTGAAAATAAAAATAAATTAAACAATGAAGACAAGCTTTTGAATAAAATTTCGAAACATAATTAATAAGAATCGAGCTTGAAGAATTGATTAATTTTAAAATAATTGGGCTTTTAGGCTCAAGTTCATAATAGCCAAGCTCATGCACATTGCTTTCACTCATTTGTTGACTCTAAATTAGGATTACCTTTCAAGTTATTAGTGACTATCTTAAACCCATTTCTTCTAAACTCCAATTTGGGGATGGAGAATGGAGGATTTGGATCTCATACTTGTAGCAACTATAGGATTGGATGCTTACTCTACAAAAAGAATTTTGCCAACAGCCACCACAGTTTTCATGAAAATAACATTTAAAATTTACAAAAGCCACGCTTTCCTAAAAGATGTGGCTATGTTTTACCACGATTGATATAGCGACATTTGTTTATAAACTTTGGTAGAGGGTTTTGCCATGCTTTTAAATCATGGCTACTGAACTAACTAAACTATGCCTAGAAACAGGTTTGGTTGTAGTGTTATACCCACGTGGCAAAATCCTTATTGTTTATTAAATCAAGGGTTTGAATAATATTGTTGCAACCAAAATCAAAAAACACTAAATCTAAATCTCTTAAATTAAGAGTGTTCACAAGATGAAACGAGACAAGGACACTTTTATCTTATGTCCTATCTCGTCTCATCTCATGAAAAATTAGGATAGGATCAAGTTTGAGATGTGCCTCCATCCCGATAAAAAAGACAATATGAGAGAAATGCTTAAATAATAATATTCATTAAAATTTTAAATCACATAACTTATTAAATTTAAAACTAAAATAAGATGAGTGCATAAACCACAACAATTTAAAGTTAAATATTGAATTACATCAATCACAACTATAAATGTACAACTTAAAATTAAATATACATGAGACATAATACATTATGATAATAATCACAAATGATCTCTAGGCTATAAGAGTAATAATAACAAACAAACTAAGCACAACATCAATTTATTATTCTTTTTTCTTTATCTAAAATATGTTGAGCTAGTGATTCTTTTAAAAATAAAGCAAAATACAATATAAATAAAAGTTATTAAATAGAGAGATATAAAAATAAGTTGTATTAATATAATTAATATATTGTAAAGAAAGAAATTACCTTGTATTTCTTATTTTGTGTCATTAAAATTATTAATATAATTTTTTTAATTTTAAATAGGAATTGCATGTATTGAAATTATAATTAATATAAATATAAATTATACTAATGTAATTAATATATTTAATGTACATTTTTAAAATAAAATAATATATATATATATATATAAAATATTTGGGATAAGATGGGATAAGATGTCCCGAGGGCTATCCTATGTTCCATCTAGTCCTAAAGCCCCTTCCCATCCTGCAAAGTTGCACCCTATTTTTTTTAGCCAGAAAAACTTACCTTGATATAATCGGGATGAAATCAGGTCGACCAAGATAAGTATAAGGTTGAATACCCCTATCCTAAATAACATCGTGAATGTCTAGCTCATTTCTTCCCTATAATTTAAAACTTTCTTAAACAGTGCATGCCTATATTATTATGTTTATACATATGATATTTTCCATCCATCTTTCCAATAATGATCTTTGTATTATGATAGATGAGTTTATATTATATATTATTTATGAATGGATTTATATTATTATATTATTGTTTTTCCCCTTTATGCGTTGCTCAATATCATAGGAAATGGAGGAAGATTTTATATCAACAATAGGCAAGGAATTTGACAATGTAGACTGCAGAAGAACCATGAAAATTTTGGACTATAAGTTCGGAAATGAGCTAGACATTCACTATTTGATGTTATTTAAGAGATCTGATAGATTTGGATTTAGTGTTTTCTGATTTTGATTTCAACAAGATTATCCAAATCTTTGATTTAATGAACCGCATGAATTTTTCCTGTAGTTGCCATGGGCATGGGATCCAAATCTGGAGAATGGCATGGTCAAATATAAATAACATCATCAGAAAACTTACCATAATCATTCTTACTCCTTCTCACTCTTTCACTTCTTTCCACTCTAAGACTAAAACTGAAAAAATATATAATTATAACTAATTTAAATCTACTATAATAATTATTAAATTATATTAAATTAAATCATTCATTCCCTCTAGTAAAACCTCCCACTCCCAGCAATGAAATGTTCGATTCCATCCCACCCCACTCCTTTCATTCCATCAATCACCATTTCGTTCCTTTTCATCTTATAATCTCTAAAGCATCAAGTTTTCTGTCAAGATACATGCGGAGGGTGTTTGATTTATGAATTTTTATACGGAAATACGAAATCCGTTACAAGAACTCCAGACAGTAAGTATCAAGATAAGTAAATAATAATGCTTGTAAACCAGGGGGAAAAAGAAAAAGAATAAATCGAATAATCTCTCGAATAATCTTTTCATCAAGTTTTCACATCTTGTATATATCATCACTTGAGTCTTCTCAAGGTACTTCTCCAGTCGAACTTATTCAGATCCGCACCTTCACTATCTGAGAAATGCATAACCCTAGGAGCAATCGCCAGAAGCTTGGGCAAACTAGAAGGCGAGAACTTTCTAGCAAACAAAAAACACACGTTGGTTTCTTTACCCCCATTATACTTGCACGTCTTGTTCCTCAACCTCTCCAACAACTCAGGAGTCACCTCACCGTTCAAGAACTGGTTCGGATGGGGCCCACCCTTGGACCAGTCAACCCAGGTCAACGACCTGTTCGAGTTTCCCTCGTAGAACTTGATGCTCACGAACGTAGGCAAGTAATGCTCATCCGCATAACAGTCACCATGACAGTACTTCTGAAACACAGGGAAGTACACTCTGTCGGAGACAACCTCGAGTGCGAGGTTTCTGTCCATTTCGAACCACTGTGAGCCTTTTCGCCATTGTCGGAGGGACACTAGTGGGAGCATCCTGGGTTTGTAACGGCCACGACCAACCCAGCTAGGGTCGTCGTAGGCCATGACGTAGGTCTGCTTGGAGTTGATGAGGTAGGTGTAAACGGTGGAGAAGTTGAAGAGGGGGATGCAGGATTCCGACAAGAGGACGAATCTCTGGTTCGAGACGTCGAGGAGGGCGTTCGCCAACAGCCGTCGCTCCGCTTCGATCATGTCGACGTTGCCCCAGTGAACTTTCTGCATGATACGTGATGGACATGAAAGTGTTAGTCGGTGTTGATGGTGGCTGAGTTAGGTTGACCCAGTTTATTATTATTGGTAAACTAACTAATTATAAAGCAACATGTAGCTATGTTCCGGTCCCACAAAAACAAGTGAATTAATTATAATTTAATGTTTTTTACTTTTTGGTACAGCAGCTGCTTAAGAATTTTTCAGAAGCCATAAGCGAAGGAAATTGAAGTATCTCTTTCTTTGGTTGGTTCTGAGTTTTATTGTGCTTTGTTTTCTTATAGAAGCAAAATGCAAAAAGTGGCCATGAAGTATAACCTAGGAACATATGTCGGGAAATGCATGTTGCTGAGAAGTTGAGAATGTTGAAAAAGCTGTTCTTTTGTGCCTCATGAGCTACCTACCAATGGCTTGGAGATATAAGTGGGACACACGGCTCTGTCTGAGTTAGATCTAATGAGAGTGGACATACCATGTGGGATAGGACCAGTTCATAAAAGATGAACGTGGTGATAAATGTGGCAGTTGTTTCAGTTCAAAAAGAGGATATGTATTTCTGATCTCCAAGTTTTTTTCTGTTAGAACTCGGACGACCAAAATGGCACTTTCCTTATTAAAAAATCTTTCTAAGAATACCCTTTTGTCTATTTACTATATTTCCCAAAAAGAGCTCTCTTTTAGACAAAAAAATTTCTCAAAAAGACTACGGGCAATTTGAAGGGTTAATTTCTTTACTGACTGCAATTTTGTGGACCCTATATGAATCAATTACTGACTCCCTCTGTTTTGTTTCTTGTTCTGTTTACATCCTCATCTTATCCTCTTGGTTATTCTTTTCCTCCTCTTCAACAGAGATTAGACCAACTATACATATGCATACAATGAAGCAAATGCATAGAGTATGTGAATTTGACTCAGACTAAAAGAATCATTGGAGTCACTTGGTATCATCTTTTATCATGTCATGATTCAGATTATGGTAAAGAAAGTCCAGATGACTGCCATTATTGATGATAGCTAGACACTAAATCTATGAACATGTGGGCATAGAAATGGAAAGCAGTTGATAAGCCTTCCTCTGTTTTGTTCTGTTTTCTTTACTCTCGTAGCCTCGTCATTGGTTTTCTCGTCCTCTGTTCCCTCGTATCATAGATTAAAACGAGTTGTATGCATACAAATAAGGAGACTTGAAAATAGCGACTTTTTAGTTGTTACCATCATTTTTGGGGCCCGAAAGAGCAAAACAAAGTAGAGTACATTTAAATATGATTGATAATTAAATAGAGTCCAAATCAATTTATTAACCATTTTATTTAAGTAGAGGAGAAACAAACTGACCTTGCTAGGAATTCTTCGGCCACGGAACACTGGGCTCTCTGGGTCAGATCCATTGTAAGATGGGTCTGAGTGAACATAGATTGAGTAATACCCTTCATGTCCTTTGAAGAACAAGTCCCACAAAGGAGCCAAACGCACAGGACCTTTCGTCAAGAACAAGAAGGCCACCTTAGCAACACGCTGGAAAGGGTACTCGGAGATCCTAGGAGACATCGAAGCTCTCCACAGAAGCTCCTTCTCGTCCATGTCGTGCATGACCACAGGAGGCTTAAGGTACTCCTTCATGTAACTACTGTTAGACTTAGAGGCAGGAACATCAGGCATCTCTGGTTTTGGTCTTTCAGATATTGGTGGGGGTCTGAATATTCTTGGTGATGACAATGAAGAGATCGAGAACTTGGTGAATTCGACACTAAAGTTGCAGTTCTGAAGGTAGAAGCTGATGATGATCCCTAGAGTTATCCCACAACCCAGAAGGATCAAGTTGGGAATAAGACGAACCAGGTGGCTTTGAACATTCAAAGGCTTTGGAACTGAGTTCGTTGGGTACTGATAGTTTTGGTTCTTCATTCTTTCTGGTTTATCTAGCAGAGGCTTCTAAAGATTATCTTATATACTCAAAGCCATAATAGATGAAAACAGAACCAATCTGTGAAACAAGGATTACCAACAGCTCAAACTGATATGATAGCAGATTCTTCAGAAAGATCAGACTTTAGCCAACACAGAACTGTGACATGTGTGTTTGTATTTTGGATACAAGAACACACAAACGCAAATAGTTAGGGAGGGATGTGAATATGCGTGTGTATTGCAACGCGCATTGGCTTATATATACATTCGTGATGAAATGAAGTTAGATTGTTGTTGTTGTTTTTGCCGAAACTTCAAAGAAAACGCATTGATTTGTTGTTGTTGTCGTCGTTGTGTTCCGGTGCCGTCTTGTACCGGTGGTCCTGGTTGGAGGAATATCCAAACGACGTTGACGTTTTCTGTGGAGTTTTCAACCGTTGAAATTTATGTAACGACGACGACGAAATTACGAGAAGCCGCCAGCCTTCCACCTTCTTCGTCTTCTTAAAGACGTGTTTGGTTACTCCTTTTTCGTGCTCCTTCGTTTCAAGAATTCAATTCCTGGAGACAACTGGCATGTGCTAGAAAAATCCCATGCAGATGGAAGCACCCTGAAGAAGACTTTTTCGTCACAGGGTTCATTAATTTTCTACCAATAATCAAGAATAATAACATGTGGAAAATGATGTGAGTGATGGAATTGGTAGGTTCGGCTCAAGTAATTGACAATTGATGTTGAGAAATCTAAAACTGGAAATATTTATTTAAATATTTAAAAATTTTAACTTGTTTTAAAGGCCTTATAAAGATGATATTAATGTAGAGTCATTTTTCTAAATACTAATAAGCTGAAATGTAACAGCAAATTGTATGAGCAATAGCAGAGAAAGATATGTATTTATAATGTAAAGTTTCATATTTAGTTATTTGTTTTAATAAGAAAAGGTAATGTTATTGTACTCACACTTCCAGTTTAAAATTGTGTAAACAGTTAAAAAATTAATTTACATAATGAAGTATTTGTTCTTAGATAGTTCTTACTCTCAAGTTTATTTTTCTAATGTTTAGTTTCAAGAAAATATGTAATTAGGTTATAGAAGGTGTCTTCATGCATGAAAAAATTAAACCAAAATATATGATATTTTTTTGCTTTAAATAATGATTGTGTATATATTAAAATCATAAGAGAATTTATAGAAAATTTTAATTGCAAACCAAATACATTTTTTATTTCTATTTTATATATTTGAAAACAAATTTTATTCTTTTTAAAATTATAAATATTTACTAACTCAACTAGCATAAGAATTTTGTAACCTTTTTTTCCCTCTATAGTCTTAATCAATTATTAATGAATGATTAATAGCAAGAAGGGTCAACATTTGGGCCAACGAGAAGAAAACGAATGGCAGGGTCACCAAATAAGACAAAAGAAAAGGCTAAATCACAAGGTTTGTTGGTAATTAAAAAAAATGAGCTTAGCTTTTGTCGCTTAAATATTCTTAAATAGGAAAGTTCAGCTATTGGGTCGATTTCACTACACACGACAGTTATGAGGACTTACTTATAAAAATGTTTAAAAAAATATATAATAGTATATCATCAAAATTTCTTCTAACTGACAATTGCAATGAGCAACAACAAGGATAGGGAGGGGAAAAAAAATTCGAATTATATGTAGAGTGAATGTGTAATTTGACCATTTTAAGTCTTAAACTTTTAAAAAATACATTTTAAACTTTAAACAATTAAAGTTGAGATAATTTCACCCTACCATTAAATTTTAACAAACATTCGTTAGTTTTTTCAAAAATAAAGTTTAATATGCAATTTTCCTTAAATGAGAATAGAAGAAAGAGGGATGATAAAATTTGACAAAAATTACATATTAGACCCTAATTTTTAAAAAATTAACAGACATTTGTTCAAATTAATGGTGGGAGCAAATTTCCCTTAATTTTAATTGTTCAAAGTTTAGAATATATATTTTAAAAATTTAAATTCAAATTATTCATATACATATAATAAAAAGTTTAAATTATATATTAAGCTTTATATATGTGTATTAGTGTCATAGTGTGTGTGTACAATTTTTTTTTATTTTATTGACTGGAAACAAAAGAGAAGGTTGTTAAATTAGTTATTTAGATGTCTTTGTCAGGTGAACAAGTTGAGACAATAATAAAAAATACAAGACAAATTTCCGTTGCCACCTATGGCTATGAGGTTTGGTTTCTGGAATTAAAATGATATTATACTTGTCAATGATGGCTATTCTTTGTTTGTATTCGTTTTAGTATAAATCGAATATTTTTGTTGAATTGAATGATCATCCCGAGAGTTTCTATGTACAGAAAATATTTGTTGTTTATAATGCATTAACAATTATTTAGTCTCAAAATTGTCATTGACTTTTAAATTTGACTTCTTAAAGTTTATTTTAACCCTCATACACTATGTTCCAATCAAATAATATTTAACTTTAACTACTCAGTTGATGCATTAATATTTGAACTGGTACAAAATGACATCATTATAAACAAAATGCATATAATCAGTGAAAGAATATTTTTATAATAAAATAAATATTTTTTTCTAATGCACAAATATCTTTTTATTAAATAATCTTATTTGACACGCGATTATATATTAACTGTAAGCATTTCTTTCAAGATTTGGATTTTTGATAGTCACACTATGAATTATTAGCCTTCTTTTTTTTTTTAACTAAACTCAAGCCTCATTGGTTAAAAAAGAAATATTTAGTCAAAGAAAATATACAGCCTATTCAAAAATATTCAAATTAAAGTATTGTTAAAGGATAATTTTTCTTGTTTAAAATCAAAAGATGTAATCTCCTTTTCTTATATCTAATGGCCTAATTAATCATATAACAAGTATAGATATGAATTAGATTTGAATAATACAACATCTTTATTTTTTTTTATGGCTATTTAGTGTGTCCCCACTATTATTGAAGATATTTAGGCTTCTCACTGTCAATAACCAGGATTTAGCGGAAACAGGTTTGAAAATGAGAAGTCACAATAGATACATAGAAACATGCCATAATTTTACGCTATTCAACATGAGTGATGAATGTAAAAATCAAATACCTAAATTTGCCGGGTGAATTCAAATACAAGTGGTGGAGTAAAATATATAACTACATACATACGTACATACATACATACATATATCTTGAAATCTCAAAATAATAGTCATGTAATCTAATGACATATAAGCTTTTTTACAAATGAGAAGTCATGAGTTTAATCCCACTTATAATTATAATCACAGGCCGTTAGTGCCTCCTGCTATAATTAAAAATAAAATACGGTCATCTGCTTAATTTCAACTTAATTAATTGATATTTTTGGGAGAATATATATATATATATACACAAATATTCATCCACGTGTTGGTATCTTTATACAGACATAATCATATTGGTATCCCACTAATCAAGCTATCATAGGAAATGGTAATCAATAATATTCCTATCACCCTACAATCTCTCCGATAATCATGCTATGAGAATATTTACGGTGATACTAAATCTCAACGAATTCTATTATTAACCAAGTTTAATTATTTAATTTGAAATAAAATGAATTATAATCTTTTTTTTTAAATTTAGCATGAATACTCAAACCATGTTTACTATAGATTTAAATTTAGTAAGTAGCCTAAATCCACTAACTTTAATTTAATTGAACGATTATAAGAAATTTTATCATATAATAATTAGAAAATACCAAATCTTAATTTTTTGGCTGGGACATCATATGTGATGAGCTCTTTAATCATGTGGATTGTTTTGAATTTTTTGGGAACAAATGTATAATCTTGATAATTTTCAAGCATCCATAAAATGTAATGGTTAAAATTTAAACACTCAATGATTGAGTGAACTTAGGTCATTCACAAAATATAAATCCTCTTTACTATTCACACGTCCTCCTTACCACCTAACCTACATTAATAAGGAATACTCTTAAACTTCCATCAATAAAAAAATGGTTAAGGTGCTTTGAAGAGAGGGAAGGATAACAAAGATTAATAAAAAAGAAAATTCATGAATAAAACTGGATGAAGGGAGTATTATTTACACATATTACCAGAAAATTTATCAATAAATTAAACTGGATATAAGTCAATAAATTTTACATGCGTGTTCAGCATTAATCCTTTCAATACACACAAGGTATAGGGTTTCAATTCTAAGCATTTCAAAAATTCTGCTATCCAGAATAGTTAGAGCAACAACATGAAAATATGGAAGAACAAGCTTTAAATGATGCAGATCAGAGTATTGGCACAATAATGTTGCTGAAATTGACGACTTTACCAAGATTATTATAGATCTGGAGACAACAAGGAGAAAATTAAACCTATGTAATGCTTGGCGTTTTCTTTCTGGCACATATATGCACTTTGTTTTCAAAAAAACTTGAATATTAGAGATCGTGCAAAGAAAAATATTATAAAGCTGAACAATGGTGTTATGTTGCTTAGCTGTCTCTTTGAATATATAACCAATAAGGCATGTCCTAAGGCAAAGGTTGGCATTATTAAAGCGGATAAACTTAGATTAGAGGTGGTTCTAAGCTGCTTTCTAAAAGAAGGATTTAATTTTTTTTTCCATAAGTGGTCCATTTCTAAAGCTTAAACCAAATTTTAGAACTGACATTGCCTAGCTTTTCTGATTTTAACTTGTTGGTTCTTACTGCAGCCACGAATTCAAATTTGATTGTTTGAAGCCAGAAAATGGTGAGCATCACATCTGGTTCCGCTGCGATTCCAAGTGAGCCAACTCCAAAGTGTTCTTTCTGGTTATCTGGAAGTGATCAGAGTTTTCCTTCGGCTCACGTGCCACTCTTCTCCAATTACAAGGCATTCGCACACTTGCACTTGAGGTGGTCGTTTGGAAGTTGATTGAAATTCAAGTCAATGCCATTGGAGCGCAATCTTTGGTGGCTGAATCAACCAAAACATATAGTTCAATTCCATGTGATTTAATTATTTCATTTTAATTTTAATTGTTTAACCTTTTTTTAATTTACACAAAACCCACTTCAATTCCATGTAATTTTCTAGCACACCAAACAAACTTTTAAAGCCCAATTTTAATTTAATTTTATTTTCACTTTCATTTTCATTTTCATTTTCACTTCCTTAAAAATTAGTTCTTTTGTACCAAATGAGGTAATAAGTGTTTTTTTGTTAAAGATAATATTATTTAAAACACTTTCAGACATTAAATATAAACATTTTTCTCACTAAAAATTTAAATCCTAGTTTATCTTATCATAAGAGACCAATCTTTTTTTCTAAATCCAAGTCCCATTGGTGTTTTATAGCTTTTTCCCAAGGTTGATATAGCCAAGCACAATGTCAAGGAAGCTATTGGGCTATTGAGGGAGGAAGAGTACGTGAGGTCACAGCTTGATTTGATAGATCTGCAAGCTGCTCATTTCTCATATTTCCTTTACTTTCTCTACCATAATTTTTATTAACTAATGTTATGAAAACCAAATTAATTATTAAATTAATTAAGGTACTAATTCATAATTTAATAATTGAATTATTTAAATTTTAAATATCTTATATTTAAAGTAAAAATAATAATCATATAATATAGTAGCAAAAATAAATGTTTAAATTCAAACTAAATAATATAAGATAAAAATATATAATATCCATCAATGCTCCATCATTTTCATTTAAAATATATATACTCATTTCATAATTTATAATTTATATATTTAAAATATATACATATATACATAATTCATACATATTTCTTATATTTTTTATTTCATAATACTTATTAGCTATAAATATATATAAATTATAGTTGAGAAATTTGAAATAAAAAAATTAAAAAAAATAACATGTCTAGTTCAACCAATTTTGGCTGGTTTGAAGCCAGTTTAACCATCCTTGAATTCTCAAAATTGCTGATTTCATACAATGATTAGACTAGACTTGGGACCAACTGGTTCAATTTGATTTTCATAACATTGCTATCAACCCTGCCTTCTCAATCTTCTTTATTCACTAGTATTCATTATCAAGATTGTTTAAAACTATTATTTAATATTTAATTTGCACAAAAAATATTGGATTTCAAACCATACTATCAAGTACCAAATGGCTGTAGTAATTAATTAATCCCATGCATTGCCTAGAGATTATGGCCAAATTAAACAGTATAAATTATTTGACAAAGACTTGTGACGCGGAATAAAGCGATGCATAATCATGTCATGACAAATCAACAAGGTATTAAAAATCAGACCGATCATTGAACCAGTTGAAGCAATGATTCATGGGTTAGTGGTTCAATCGAGAGTCAGACCGGAGTCAAACCGGTCATAATTAAAATAATAAAATTTAATTAAATTATACAAAAATATTTTTATTTGACTATAAAAAATATTTAAATAAAAAAGATATCAATCATCAAAATATTATATAAATTAAAAATACTATTTTTTAAAAAATAAAACATTTTATAAGATGAAATGTATAAAATGTATAACCAGAATTTAAAAGTAATTTTTATATTTTACTTAACATCATTTAAAAAATTATAATAAAATGAAAATATAAAGATTAAATATTTAAATATATATATATATATATATCAAATGGTAGAAAAAGTTGCGGTCACCAAGTTATATTCAAAAATAGGGATAATAATAATAATATATTTTAAATGTTTTTTATTTTACGTAATTAAATTAATAATTATTGATATTAAAATTTTAAAAGCACCAAGTCCCAAGAAAAGTGGAGGAAGCGTGACGCAATGAGATTAGGAGTCAGTAAATAGTGTAGGCTTGGTTCTGTTCAATCATTACATCAATGCAAATGGTGCAGGCACTTTTTAAAAAAAAAATTAAATGAAGCCTAAAACTTCTCTTCTCCCCATCTTTTTCCTCCGTCGTCTGTGTGCGCCAAGGTACGTAAAACTGGACCGGTCATTGAACCGGTTATGGCATTGGGCCACAGGTTAGTGGTTCAATTAGGGTTGAGTCGGGGGTTGAACCGGTGGCAAACCGGTCATGATTAAAATAATACAATTTAAATAAAAAGACATTAATTATAAAAATATTCAACTAAATTCAACCACTCAAAAGTCTAACAGTAATAAAATATAATATTTTAAATATCTATCATGATTCATTACACTTACAACTCTTCAATCTCAAAAGTCTAGAGAATAGATGGAAATAGAGTTGGAGAAGAGACGGAGATTGAGCTAGAAAAAAGACGAAGAGTTAGAGACTAAGCTAGAGAAGAGATGAAGATAGCAAAGACAGAGATAGAGCTGGAGAAGAGATGGAGATAGAGCTGGAGCCTGAAGAAGAGACGGAGACTAAGCTAGAAAAGAGACACTGATTAGGTTAGGGTGAGAGAGGAGAGACACAGATGAAAGGCCGAAATAAATGCTGTCTGAAAATCTGAATTGGATTTAGCGTGCTCTATCTCTAATTTTTTATTTTTTGACTTTAGTTTTACTTTTTTTTGTTATCTTATTTCTAAATTCAGTACTTTAAAAAATAAAAAATGAAAAAAAAATTTCAAAAAAATAACCCGGTTAACCCAGTCAACCCACCGGGTTAACCGGGTTATACCGGGTTGAACCCGGGTTGACCGGGTTACACCGGTTTATTTCGTCACCGGTTTAGGAGTAAACTCAGACCGGACAAGGGACCGGGTCACCGGTTTCCGGGTTGACCCAGCCGGTCCGGTCCGGGTTTCAATACCATGGTGTGCGCTGTGAAACTTTCATCCTCCTTAAAAATATATTGCAGCGGAAATCACAGATGGGAGAGGTTGAACGGCTTTGGTATACGATTTTTTTACTATTTCTTTCTTCATCATTTTTTTCCCTGAATCTTCTCATCTTTTCTTTTCTTTTTTTCCCTTCCTTCTTCTTCATCCCTCATCTTCTATTCATCCATATTCTTCGTCTCTTTCTTCTGATGGCTGGTTTTTTTCATTTTAATTTTGTTTCCTGCAACCCGGTGACCCGATTAACCCAGCGGGTTGGCCGGTTTTTTTCGAGTTAATCTCGAGTTAACCGAGTTACACTGGGTTACTGTGCTTCTGATTTACTTTTTCAACCGGACCGGCCGGTCAGACCGGTTAAACGGTTAACCGGTCTGACCGGCCGGTCCGGTCCGGGTTTAAATACCATGCAAATCAAAGTTTGTTGATATAAGGCAGAAAAATAAGTACGTTAATATCATAAAGCAGTCATCGGAAATGCAGGGGTGCAGTGAAGAGGTAGTTTGCAAGTTGGGTTAAATCACTTGATTGTCGTGAACGCGACCTGTTTGTTTTGCAATTGATTGACATTTTCCAGAGGTGGATGATCTTACAACGTATTTCTTTATATTTTTTGATAAACTGTTTCAACGAAATTAAGGATTTCCAGAGACCTGAGTGATGAGGCCAAAGTTTTTCATGAAGCTTAAGATACTTAACTTTAATCTAAGTAGTTCCAGTTTCGATGTCGTACAGTTAACATATCAGGAAGAATTTGTTGCTCGATCAAAACGGAAGATAATCTATCTAAAGCACAAGAATTCAATCGGTGCAAAACTTTCTCTATTGTCCTGCACGTGATTTATTTCACTCCATATATAATGCCTTCGTAACTCTGAATTCCTATTTTATGAGGAAGCATACTATTGGATGACATTAAATTAAAAGCAAAGAAAGACAACCACCATTGAACCAGATGTTGGATACATCGTATGAAAAACTATACTACAAAATTATTTTTATATATATTTTTTTGGCATCAGGCAATGGAAAGAATGAGAGAAACGATACCAAATGCGCTATCAGTTCCAACGGAGGATGGATGGCACTTGGCATCTGTTGAACTGATATAAAGGAGAATTTAAGCAATCAGAGAACGGGGTGATCGCCACTTACCGTGTAACCATCCTTAAAAAACGTGGGACGATTAGATAAAAAATGCTACAGAGCAATCTTTTCCCTTTCCGTTCCGATTGAAGAGCCATGAACACACGGAGAGTCAACTTGTGGCAGAGTTCTCCTGAGCCATAATGACCTAGAGGTAGAGCAGATGATTGCTTGAGCCAACCTTAAATCACCCTTGTATTGTAAGACCCGCATAACCCACACTTATGGTACAGCCAATGGAATGGTGCACTCCCCTTCTTATCGCAATCATTACATAGTATATCCTGGCAAAACAAGATCAGATCTACCAAATTGATTTCCATCCATCCTTAAACGGAACCAATAAATTGATCCTCTACATTTCTCTCTTTCTCGCACTTCATCTGACTTGGACACGTTTGATTTTGATTTAAAGGTATTAATTAGTATCTTCTGATTTATACGATCATTAACTAACTAACAAACAAAGTTTTCAATAATCTTTACAAGGGTGCTAGAGATATTTTCTAACAAAACTATAAATAGGATTATTCACCAAGGCCAGATTTCAGCTCTTCCGCTAAATTTCTCGTATCTTTGGAAAACATGTTCAAATGCCAAAAGTACCATGGTTGTCTACCTTATAATGTTCGACCAAAAAATAAAAGTCTACCTTATAATGGCTGGCTGCCTGGCTGTGAAAACTACCATGAGAACATAGTTTGGGAATCTAAACACTCTTTCTAAGAAGGATATGACTTAGAATTAAATTTAACCCACATGCTCACAATCCGGCAAGAAAATATAAAAACCTTGACAGTTGATGGTAACGGCTCGTAATCTTAAGCTGGGTTGATTGTAATTTTTCAATAAAAAAATAGCTAGTGTAGCCTTTGAAAGGTTAAGGTAGCTTACGTGGTTCTTTGGGACTGACATTAGTTTTGATATATCTTACCTGATGACGATTCCGATATTCCTCAGGGAGTTCCTCAGAAGCCAACAGAGCATCAAGCATGCCAAAATAAACCTACAAATGATCAATGAAGCAAAACAAAGTTTAAAAGTCACTTTTGTTGAGAGACAATGAACAAAATCTTCCTCAAAAGGTTGCAGGAAGGTGAAAACATGCTTCATATTCGGCATCTTGCTTTCAAGTTAAAATTCAAACATAAATACATAATGAGGAAAAAGTACGTATTTTCTGATGAATAATAATTGTCTCTTAAAGGTTTCCTGTCAGATTAAATACATTTTAACATCATGTTTTTACTTATGGTTTCTGTTAATACAATTTTGCAATCCTTGTACAACTCTGCTTAGTTGAGTAAACATCCCATGTAGATTGTAGAGTGTAATGTGATTGTTGTCTACACAATACAGAACATCCATCAAGTGAAATTCTCATCAAGGAATTGCTATCATCCAAATGATTCTGATGCTCATGGTTAAAATGTCAGCAACATGGACAGATAAGAATGATTGAATAAAAAATTTTAATGGGATGTGAAGGGGAAGGGATTACCATATTATATCGATGCCGCAAAAAATAACGACATATATAATTGCATTATGAAGTTTTATATAAAAGATGGTGTATCTCATACCGCCATATCTCCCAAAGATTTACGACAAATTGGACAGGTGTAGTGACTACAAGTATATGCCTGCAAAGAGGGGGGAACAACTGCAGAATTTATCATGTCTATACACAAAATTGCATTCTACAATCTGAAAAGAAAAGAAGCAAAAGAGGATAATGACCTGAAAGCAAGTGGAATGCATGAAATGTCCACAAGGAAGAGCTCTGACAGATGTACTAGATGTGAACAAAAAATCACAGCAGATAGGGCAGTTTGTTTCTAAGCTTTTTTCCTGGCACTTGTGATCAACTAATTTCATTGACAAGCAACAATTACACTGCATGCAATGGAAAGAATCAACACCAAGTCCTTTCCCCAGACGGCATATATTGCAGAAAGGGCAATGGTAAACTGTCCTGTAAAAATCATTATTTTTATCAGTATCACAAATGATTCAAGACCATCAATAAAGAATTGAACTCAGTTCTGAAATTATGAGAGAATTCAGGATGAATATAGGACTTTAATCCAATTTAACAAAAAGAACAAATTTTACTATCTTCAGTTCAAGGTTCTGTAATTTACATGAGACCTGTAAATCATAAAACCACAGAATTTGCAACAAGCTTGACATATACAAAACATAGAAACAAGCAACATGATGAAGTTGTTCTATGAAAATGGTTTCAGAGGTAAATCAATCATCTCACTTTTAAGGTTACTGGGTTCTATCACTGAACATTTTAAGAGGAGAGAAGAGAGAAAGGTATTATAAAATCATATACCTTTCGTCATCAAAAAACTTGCAAATACTACAGTAGTACTTTGCCATTGACAGACCACCACAAGAAGATGTTGCACAAACTGGTCCAATTGGCTGTAATTGCAGGCAGCGCATGCACATCATCTCAGCTGTAGCCTTCCTACAAGCACATTACTATATAGTTTATATATGGTAAAAGATTAGGTCAAAAAGAAATTTTACATGCAGAAAATTACCTATCCATGGAATGGTCACTGACTTTGTCATGGCAGAACCTGCAGGAGAATAGCTTTCCACAGCAAGCAGCAAGAAGTTTACAATTTCTTCTGTAATGCTCACAACCAAAGATTTTTTTCTCTGGATCATGATAGGAAGGTAATCTTTCAAGTACATCTTCTCCATTTCCAAATTCATCTGCTGTTGCTTTAGATGACTTCTGCTGAGAAGCTATCCAGCGACTAAGGAAGCCAAATAATAGATTAAAAACAACGAAATGGAACTTGGAGGTTTATAAAACATTAAAGAAGAAACAGACCTAGTCAATAGATTTTGAATAAGATAGGATTTCCTTCTTGGATCAAGAGTTGAATCTTGAGAAACTTTTCTAATTTCTGATTCTAGTTCATTCTGGTTCATCCTGAATATATCTTTCCACCCGGGCCTGAAAGCTTGAAAGCTATGATCCAAATTTCCAAAGGCGTCAGCACCTAAATTATTAAAAAGTCGAGTACATTAGAAAGTATCCAAACATATCATAACATTTTAAGTTTGATCTTGAAAAAAATACAACAGGGGATTCGCTGAAGAGATCACAAATACTGGAAATAGCAGCTAACCTAGTGAAACATGGTCACTGGGTGTAGTTGTGTTTGAAAATGAAGCAGGTCCTTCCCACCATTCATTAAGCCACTCATTGAACATGGTGTTTTTTGTAGCCTGCTTCCATGTGTCCATCATTTTGTTTTGCTCCTCTTGTGTGAGAGCAGAAGTTACCCATGGCAGCATTGATTGAAGAACCTCTGCCCCAGTAGTACCAATTATACAACCAACAATTTTATCCTGTTCTTCTACAGAGAAATGCACGTCAAATAGCGGCCATAGTTCAAGTTCCTCACGGAAGATATGTTGATCTAGCGTTACTCTAATGGATTTGCACATGCCCTGAATCTTTGTAACTAACTCATTGTACTTCTGTATGGCATCAGAGCAATCAGAATAATCAGCGCAGAAGCTGGTAAAATGATCAGATGAATTCTTATTATTCAAGGATTCATGTAAGTGACTAAGCTCTGACAGTCCAGATGAAATATCAACAAATAATTTCTCTTCCTGCTGATGGTCCAAAGTGTAGGAATGACTCACATTGTGAAGATTTTCTTTTGATTCTAATGCCGGAAATACTATATCATCCTCTGCATTGCTATGAGCTCTGTACAAACCCCACAATAAGCGAAATCTACCAGTGAACTTCCTCAGGAAATTTTCATCACAATCAAACAGTTTTCCAGATTCAACATCTATATACTCCAAGTCTTTACATATGGCTTTATGAAATTTAAATATGTTATCAATAGGGCGTGTTTTGAACCCATTGTCAGAAGAACCAACATCTGTTTCCCAGACAAACAGACTAGAGTTAAGTGAAGGCACAGAGCAATCAGATAAGGATCGCAGAGATTTTGTAGAGACTAATGAAGATGCTCCCAGATGACTTGCATTTACCCCTAATCCAGGGACACAGCAAGTCTGATTATCAGGTAAGTTAAAAGATTCTCTAAGTCCAGTGCAGGAAGAAACACCATTCCCATCCCCCAGTTTTGGCTTTCCACATTTGACTGGTCCGCTACTTCCATATACATTGTCTTGTTGAATGGATGAGTATTTTGTCTCGGGACTGAACGAAGGTGCACATATGCAGAATGATGGGCTAGTATTCTCTATCTCCGATAGTTTCCTGGCAGAACACAAACCTGTTTTACTTGAGAAGGAACTATTGTTTCTGGATTTTCTTTTGCATGCCCAACCAGAAAACAGTGTTATTAATGCATAATCTGTTGTAGGGGCTGCATCAGATAAAAATTAAAGTTAGAAACAGAAGGGAAACTTGAACACATTATTTGAGGAGGGGAAACACTACACCTGCCATATACATATTCAGTAGAAATAACTTTGCTTCATCTTCACTAAGAAATCCAACGAGCCACGGGATTACAGATTCAATCAATTTCAAAGGCATTAAGCGCAAACTTTCATAAAGTAATTCTCGTTGTCTTTGGGGGGTAAAATGTTTTCGTGCAAGTGGTAGAACCTATCAATATGAGATGTTGTTAGAGAGATCATAATGACAGCAAGATATGCCCAATCACAATGCTAATGTCTTGATGCTGCACTGAATCACATAAATAAAGTTCTAGTGAAAGCATCCTGGGTCTTTAGACAGAAAGACATCAAAGCGCGGAAAAGGTTTGGTTGATTTAGACCCCATTCCAATAGCAGGCAGAATTCTTGGTCACTTTTAAAAGTTAAAACAGAGATGAGTTCACCTGAGCTTCCTCATTGTCAAAGTGCTTCAGTATGGTGTCCTTTATTTGTTCAGTGTGAGACCTCAACTTCATGTAATCTTCAGTAGATGATGAGTTGACTTCAGCATTCTGAATTCCTTCCATCAGGGATCTAAGCTTGTCAAACTGAAGTTCCTCATCGGCATGCTCATCGAGAAAAGAAACCTCTGCATCTATAGCAGGGAATATAACTTTGTCCTCAGCAATGCTGCAGCCAAAAAAATGAGAACCTCACATATTATGTCCAATGAAAAAAAGGATATATGATATCATATTGGTGTTCATCATTCTCTCTCTCTCTCTCACTGCTTTTTTTTTTTTGTCTTTTCGATCTTTTTTCCCCTTTTGTTACAAGAGCCTCATTGTTAGACTGGACTTTCTTTAGAAGATGGGAACTTCACCAAAGTGAGCTAGGGAGGGCAAAGAAACCCTGAAGGTCACATTATTTCCATACTGAATAATCCAAACCATGTAATAGGGACGGGTTAGGGGTATGACTTCTCTATGACTTCAATAAATAAGCAGGAAATTATTTCCTGTGACTCACACAGTCACACTCTTTGTATACAGTCTGAAACATCATTTAATGCAATTCAAAAGGCCGCCAGACCATGAACCTTCTCACAACAGAAATTATAATAAAGAGGATAAAGATCACACCTATGAAAGATGCAGACTTCAGTAATAAACTGCAACCTCCCATTAAATGCAGACAAATCAGAAAATTTTCCAGAACGTTGTATCTTCCTAACAGCCTCAGTTAAATCAATCATCTCTTGTTTTATAGCCTTATGCCAAAGTAATATTTCATCTATAGGGCATGATGAAGAAGAACTGGTATCGTCAATGCTTAGCTCCGTCCATTTCCTTTTTCCACTTTCGGAAGGTTCACAACCACAATACACCTTTTCAGAACAACTGATTAAGTCATACGTCCCAACATTATCACAACGAGCCTTGGCATCATTTGTGCAGCTTCTACATTTAATCTTTACCCCTTCCACCCATCCAAAAACAACCTTGACAATCAGAAAATTCAAGCTGAAACACTATTCTGATTTGATCATTATGCAACAGCGTTTAATCAAATAACAATTACCTGTTGAAGAAGCTTCTCTTCAGGGATTATTGAGCACAAGCACTTAAGCATATCCTGATGTTCATCAGATGATACATACAAGGCAAGCCAGGGAAGAAATTCTGCCATCATTTTAACTGGCAAGCTGCAAAGAAATTGCCACACCAGTGATGCCTGCTCTTTAAATGAAAAGTTCTCAATAACCAAGGGGAAGACCTGCCCAAAGCAATGACTTGATATTGGATTTTTGTAGAAGTTGGTATCAAAAACTCTACACTAATATATACCATAAATATTAAAGGATATCCACATATATCATATCTGGAAAGGCATACTTTCCATAACAGCATCAATTCGATTTTTCGTGCATAGAGAAAATTTACATGGGTTAGTTTGTAACTAAAATATCTCTATTCAACTGCTGAAGCCAAAAAGGTCGTCAAAAGAAAAGAACTGCGTCTACTGAAGATTCTTCAATTGTTTAAACTTTACTATGTGTTTGGTTATATTCAGGCAAAACAAAACACTTAAATGAAGGCAGGAGACAGGAAAAGGTCAATTCAAGACATTATGCAAAGAATATCCTTGAAAGTTGAATAGAATATTCAAATTTACCCACTAACACTGAAAATCTGGTAAAACAAGGAATGAACGATGCCACTAGAATCATCATATATTTACCTGCTCCTCTTCCTTAAACATATGCTGGCTAATTGATGTTCGAAGGGCACCAGTACAAGAAGCTAATTCTCTACGGTAGCCCTCATACTCTAGCAAATTAGAATTTAGCAGCTTGAACAATTGATCAAATAGAAGACCCTCTCCCTCATGCTCCAAGAAATATGTGCGCGCAACATTCTTCACACGTATATCTAATGCAGGAAATATGACCTGTGAATTCAAAGTAGACATGATAGAAAATTGGATGAATCATATGTAATTATACTCAAAATTGAAGAGTGCCAGATTTTAGCAAGTCATGACGTAATAATGTAATGTGAATTTGTAGCTGCAATTAGGATCTGAAGTATCAGCGATCACATCAAAATGACGGTTTTTCCTCAAGTACATAGCACGTGAGTCGAAGTTAAACTTCATTTTAAGCGTTCAAACTTGCACTCATCTGATATCCAATTAAAGACTCTCCATAGCATCCTTATCATTTTTTGTCTGCTTCTTTTCCTTTAAAATTGAGCTGCATTCAAAATGCTAACACTGAAATTAATATCATAGAGTATTCAGGTCTTTCCTTTTTGGTTGTTCAATTCAAAAATATTATGGCCTCCCATTAACACGATGTTACTGCAAACTACTTTAACACGTACAGGCAGATAAATGAAAAACGCATCAAGGAGAGGATAGGTCCTACTAACATTACTCATAGGAACCATAAAAATATTTGGAGTGTTTCACATAAGATAAGATTTAAATGAAACAGAGAAGCAATCTACCAGACTCTCTCAGAAAGCTGACTTTCGATCCACACTATGAGTCTATATTGTTTACAGTGGCATTGTAGTAACCATGATATCGCAACACGCAAGATACAGGCAAGTTATCAACGGTCCAATTTGATGGCTAAGACGGTTTAAAAAGCAGAGGATGAAGAAGAAGAATCCTTAGTGCTGTATTTTTTTTTTAAAACAACAAAAAAGTAAATATCGATCATTCAATGGTGGATAACTCAATATTTTTTTACCAAAGGCACCAGTCTCAGTCTTGAAAAAGAAAAAAAAAAGAAAGAAAAAGAAGAATCCCATCAACTCCACTAACCAACGCACCTCATCCTCCGCATTACAATGATGCTTATAGACGGTACGAAGAAAGTGACAGCGGTCGAACAAGGGTTTGATATCAGATGCTGCAGCTTGCTGGTTAGTGGCAAAATCCAAGGCGGCTCGATGGAGGCTATCGAGCTCAGAGCGAATAGCTTTATGAAAGAAAGAGAATATCAGAATCGGCGATTTGAGGGGCGAGTTCTTTAGGCAAGTCTTGGAAGGTGAAGAATCAACTGCGTTCACAGTGCCATTTATTATAGCCAGAGCTCCGTCTGGCATCGCCATTATCGCCTGAAATTTCAGGCGTCCAAAAACCTCCAAAATTTTCCGAGATTTCGTTGAAACTGTTTCGGCGTCTCTGCAAGTATTCTCCAATCTCTCTCTTCTTTGAGCTTTTCTGCTCTCCAACTTTACTGTGAGCTTTCTGCAGCTGTGAGGACAGAAGAGCGTCGAGAAAAGCACGAATGAGTGGCTTCGCTGTCGTGTGGTCGATAAAAGAGGGCGAACATTATATAGTTGGCTCACGTGGCTCCACTCCTCCACGTGAACTAATTTTCACCTTCTGCTTCCGAGAAATGCCAAATGCCATTAGAACTCTTCACTCGAGACGGATTTTCTGATCCTACCTAATTACTCACCATGGTTATTCTCACACTTTTTTTTATAAATTATTTCTACCCTTCTCATTAATATTAATAAAAAAATAAAAATTACAAAATATATAATATATAAAATTTTAAATATACCTCTACATAAAAAGTTTATAAAATAATATCATATTTTATATCATAAAAATAATTTAAAAATATTTTTTAAATATTATTTAAAAATTACATTTTAATTTATAAATAAGATTAAATAGATCTTTTAAAATATAACTTATAAATAAGGCTAAAAAAAAGTATTTATCTATTTACCTAATTACTCATAAATTTAAATAATAAACATTTATCTCTATTAATAAATACTCTTTTAAATATATAATTAAATGATTAAAATATATAACAAAATTATAATTTATTTAATTATGTTTTAAATTTAAATTATTAAATTAAAATCATTTTGATTAATTATCATACTCAACAAAACTTTAAAAATATGACAACTTAGAACTTGTTTGGCTTCTATTTTTTTAAAATAATTTTTTATTTTAAAAAAATTCATTTAAATAAGTGTTTTGAACTTAATTTTTTTCAAAGTTATTTTATTTTATTTCAAAAATAGAAATATTTTAAATTTATTTTAATTTTTTTATTTTTAAAATATATTACATTCTATTTTTTTTAAATAATTTTTTATTTTAAAAAAATTCATTTAAATAAGTGTTTTGAACTTAATTTTTTTCAAAGTTATTTTATTTTTATTTCAAAATAGAAATATTTTAAATTTATTTTAATTTTTTTTATTTTTAAAATATATTACATTTAATTATTAAAAATTATAATTATCTTAAATGATGACTATCATAACTCATCATCATTGGTCATCAGTAATCATTACTATAGGTTAATTTTTTAATTCTAAATTAACATAATCCAACAAATTTTCTTTTTGTTTTGTTACAATTTTTAAAACAAAAAATGAGAATACAAACAAACAAGCTCTTATTTTTGTATTTCTTGTCTTCTCTATTGATATCAGTTTTTTAATTTAATTTTTTTTTAAAACGGCTCTACAGCTTTTATGAATTGAATTCTACACCATGTACACTTAAGTCAATCAATTCAATAAAAAAACTTGGCAAGTTTAACCAAGTCAAGTTTGATAGAATTTAAATCTAATTTAAATTTATGATTGAGTTAACATGATCTTGTAAATTAAAATTGCAAAAAAAAAAAAGTTACAGTGCGAACTTGCAAACTTGACAACAGTGCGCGTGACCATTAATTTATTTATATTAAAAAATAAGTATAAATAATTAATATATAGAAATGGAAAAAATAATTTATTATTATTACATAAAAATCACTGCAATACAATAAACTAAGCAATCTTATTAGTCTATATTTGCGGAGAGAGAAAACCAAATTTAGTCTGACCCTTCACTCGTTGTTGGAAAAAGTCTATCATATTGGCATACCAAAGAGTTACGTACCATGTTTTCGTTTGTTTTATATTAAAACGTTTTAAATTTTTGATCTCTATCACATCTATCTCACCCTATCTTTATTACTTGAGTCAGCATTAGATGGCTAATACCACGTTTCTTATTCTACTCTATCTTCTAATCACAAAGAAAAGGTTACCAAGGCAACTAATTTTACTGTTCTTGTATCGAAGCCCATTAAAAACCAACTTTATTTGGATTTGTGCAATAATTTAAACTTCCATTACATATTTTGCAGTTTCAGGCCTATACTATTATTATCCTCGTAGATTATTGATTACTGAATA
>NW_026556814.1:0-31065 GCF_029017545.1 Prosopis cineraria
GAAGAAGAAGAATGATGGAGTTAGATTAGGATTTTGACGGTTGGATCATGAGTATGGAGGAGAGATGAGATGGAGATGAAGAACATGAAGAACAATAGAGAGAGAATGGAGAAGGGTGGAGGTTGAAAAAATGAGAGTGAATGGAAAAATGAATGCTGAAAATAAAATTAGGTTAGTTTGATTCAAGTCTAGGATGAATAAGCCTAACTCTAGTATTAAGAAAATGGGTGAAAATGAGCTAAGGTAACTTTCTTATTTTACCAAGGTAAAATGGACAAAAACTTCAGATGAAAATGGTTTGAAAATTGAACTAATAAAGCTAAAGGTAATGAGAAATTAAAGAGAGAGAGTAAGTGGATTTAAAGTGTGGTATAATGTGTGCAAGATCATGCAAGACATGTACTTTCATACCAAAAAACTCAAGTATTTTTCCTCTTGACTCATTTATTACTCCAATCCAATGGTTCTCATATGCCAATCCAAGGTATGTAACCCTACACAAATAAATGTGACACACAAGATCAATGTTTAAAGTATATGAATAATAATTCCATTTCCAATTAAAATTATTTTTCAAATATGTCATAATGCACATTAAACAATAAAAGCTAATTATGACATCATAAAAGAGCCTTGGGGGCATTCCAAATAGCCTAAAAATTGTAAGCCACACATGCACAAAAATAACCTAGCTTAAGTGCAAGAAAAACAAGTCAATCCGAAACATTTGTCTTTTCACAATTGTCATTATGAAATTAATTTATTCCCAATTTAAAAATATTTTGAGAAAATCTAATTAGACCATTGTTCTTCTAGACTAAAAATGCATCTGATTAATTTTCTCAAACATTTTCTCAAAAGTCCAATTTTATGATCAAAATGCTCCTAATGCATAGAATCCTACACTTAGGCAATTTCTCACAATTAATGCAATAAGTGTGCAATTGGGTAAATAAAACATGATTTTATGGTCAATAATAATAGGAAAAGTGTGTAATAAATGTGAGTTATCAATGGTGTTCCACACATTTAAGCAAAACTTAGTATAGGTGCTAACCACATAACATAGGTGTTGACGTAACTGAACCAAGGGAACAAAAGAGAAATAAGATCGCTGTTGAGAAGGTAGTACCAATGCAAGGATAAAGATTTGAATAAGAGAGACTCAATTTCATAAGTTTTAAAAGAGTAATGCTAGTGTTAGAATGAGTAAGACGGTGTTATATATACTAAGAATCAATCATTAAAACAGTTAAGATAACAAAGGTAACACTAGTCTTAAGGCATCAAGTACCAGTATTATCAACACTTAGAAATATTTTTGAAGTAGAAAATCTTCAAGTACAAAGGATTATAGTTAAGTCAACTACTTAACTAACAAGATAGCATACCTTCTATTTGTATAAGCTCTCACTTAGTCAGTTTTAATGTTAAAACAAATTATTATAATTATGAAAGCCTAAATGCACAAAAACTTCTCTTTATTTTGTAATCATCAAAACTAAGGTTTAACATTTCTCTCCTTTTTGATTGATGGGCAAACTCAGATGCAAAGAGTTAGTTCTCAGAGTAACATTGGTCTCTACTTCTTAAAAGAGATAATCATAGATGAAAAATGGAGAAATGGAAATTATATACATTATATATATATATATATATTCAAAAGAAGGTACAAATATTAGAGAGAGCTTAAACATATAAACAAATAAAGATTAAACACACTACTTAGTTCACTTCTTAAAGATAATACCAAAGAAATCCATTAACTCATAGAATTTCTTAGTAGTGGAAGATGAAGGTTTGGATGTTTCAAAAGGTTGAGAAAGATTGAGGTCGAGGGTTTGGAAAAGGATTGAGGCTTAGAAGTCTTTAAAGACTTTGCTCTAAATTTGTTGAGTCTTGGTCTTCTCATAACAGGTTGACCCTTATGTTTGCCACTTCCCGAATCTTCAACCATATACTTGTCTAATCCACTATCTTGAAAAATTTATATGGTTGGGCTAGTACTATGGGACATCCGGTGCAGTATTATAGGGCTGTTACCATGGCTAATCTATTACAGCATATTATGGGACATCTAAGCAATCTGGCAACTCCCTATTGCCCGATAGGGTGTGGTTAGAAGTCAACAATGCCTATCACAAGTGTATGAAGAGGGAAAACCATAGTTCGTGTTAGGTTAGATTACTTTGGCTGAGTATTTCTACCACCAAAAGTGTGGTCGGGTCACCAATTAGTTGATCCAGGAGAGCCTATGGTTTCATATCGAAAAGCATTGGAGGTTCAGTGGCTAGATGATCATGTTAGTGTGTATTTGTGTGTGGAATTGTTTTGAGAAGAGGATTCATTTCATATTTTGATATATACGTAATATTACCTTAGTTTTTATACTTTAGTATGGTTATTTTTGATAATAGACATGTAATGAACTATATTTGGTTACTGAGACTTTTATCTCACCCGTGGTTATTTACATTTTTCAAGCTTTGGTGCTAGTAGTTTAAAGGGAAAAGACATTGGCTAAGTTGGGATCTCTAACTAAGCCTTTGTAAGGTTTTGGTATAATGAATTTGGTCGTTATTAGTCTTGTATATGTATAAGTTGCCATAGGATTTGTACATGTGCATATAAAGATATGATTATGGTACATTTTGTGATTTTGAGCTCCCTAGCCCTTGTATATGTGTGAATGATGAAATAACTAGATGGGTTAGTGGATGGATGTAATTAGGTGTGAATATGAGATGTGTGGAGAATATATGTGATGATTTGGCCATCTATGAGAATAAAAAAGTAAAAATGTGATCTTGGCCGAAAGTATAACATAGGCAATTTATAGACCAAATTTGTGAATGTGTGTTATATTGTGCATGTTTGTGGTTGATATCAAGTGTGTATTGTCATTTGGACTTGGTCAAGGCCTAAAAAGTGACTAATGACAATTGATTTTGAATTGAGACACTTAAGTGGCAAAGTTTTGGCAAAAAATGGTTAAAATGTACTTGGGTATCTAATTTTTAATAGAAATATTGAGTTGAAATAAAACTAGTGTCATTAGTTAAATTTCAAATAAGTTTCGTGTGGGCGCTTGAAGCATCCCAACTGGATATCGTATGTGGAAATGTGTGTGCATCTAAATTTTGTATCAAATATTGCCGTTTGATAGCAAATTCAAGTGTGTGCACCACGGTGCACGGCATAAAGCGAGTGATTGTGGCCTCTATACCACATGCCGCAATACATGTGGCACGAATTGCGGTGCAAGATGCCAAATTTCACTTTGTTTTTCAATTATACACATGTTTTCTAGATCCTTGATGCACATAGTTTTATTCTTCCTGTGTGTATAAAGATTTTTATACCTGAGTAAGTTAGAAAATGATATCTAAAAATTTTTATTGGGATCCCAAGGCTTTCATTGGTTTCAAAGTAAATGATTTTGATTTAATTAGATCAATTGTAATGGAGCGCATGGTAATTGTAGTGAGGGCATTACAAAAAGGCTTGGACAGATCAACAGGAACAAACGGGTTGAAGGAAGGCACATAGGATGAAGAAGTAACATTTTCAATCCAGACTAGTCTATTCTTGAACCTTAGTAGAGGTTTGAACACTGCCTAGATTCCAATATGGCAGTGAGTAGTGTGGGAGACAGTATAAAATTAGGATTTCTCCTAATTAAGTCTTGAAAGGCTTTAGTATAGTTGACCCCAGAGAAGAATGGAATAGAAGGTGAAGACAATTGTGTAGACTCCAAGTCTTCCTAATCATGAGATATCTCAATATACTCTTTGGCAATCTTAGCCATAACCAGTACAAGCTTGTCGCTATCTAAAGCATATGACTTAGCCCCTTCTAAACTATCTTTAAACATAGCTTTTAGTTCAAAATTAGTAGAAGAAGCTGGTCCAACCCTCAGATTCCCAATCTTAGAGGGTATTTGTAAGTCACTGTCAATGTCTATTTTATTCTCTTTTTTGAAGTATAGGTGCTGGATGTGTGTATTGACACAAAATCCTCATGTAAAGAGACACCAACATTCTCTTAGAAAGAGACACCAATAGGAGTACCCATCCTTAAGAGAGAATAGTGCTCAAATGAATCTCTTGGTCTAACTGGTATACCTCCTAAACTCAGAACTTGAGCTCTCAACAAGCTAATTTCTTCCTTGAATTCTTCTCTAATTTTTTTAAAGGCTTTCTTCAGTCTCTGATTGAAGTCTTCAGCTTGTCTTTCAAGACAAAAGATGAAAAGCTCAGCTTGAATCTTCAATCTCCTATTCAATCACTTAACACAGCATTTGAATCAAGATATACTCCTTGTAATGGTGGTGGGATAGATGAATCACTCTAAGCTAGTTGAGAATCTTGTTTGCCTTAAACACTATGAGCTGCTACTGAATGAGCTTTTGTCTGGGTACTGTAATACCCTCACTAACATTACCATACGTTCCACTACAAAAATAACCAATTACTTCTAATCTGAGTTAAAATTGTTGAAAACATTGGGATCCCAATAAAAGATTTATAGAAAACATTTTATAATCATTTGGGTTATTCAACCCTATACATAATTTCATACATAGTGGAAGTATACAAATTGGGTACATCAATAGTCAAGAAAATATATGCATCACTTAAAAATAAAGTAAAAAATTGCACCGTGTGCCATGGCTTGTGCCACATGTCCATAACATATGGCACAGAGGCCACAATCGCCTATTATGTGCCGTGCGCTGCAGCATGTGAGTACATGTGCCGTAGCGCACACACCTGAATTTGCTGTCAAATGGCAGTTTCTAATATGAAATTCAGATGCATGCTATTTTCACATATGGAGTCCAATTGGGATGGTTCAAGTACCCACACGAAGCTTATTTTGAAATCTAACTAATGAAACTAATTTCATCCTAATTTGATATTTCTATCAAAAATTAGATACTAAAGTGCACTTTGACCATTTACTGTCAAAGTTTTGCCACTTAAGTGTCTCAATTCGAAACTAATTGTCATTAGCCACTTTTTAGGCCTTGATTAACTCTAAATGGACAAAATACACCTAATTGACCATACACATGCACAATATACACACGCACACAAATTTGGCCTATAATCTGCCTATGTCACACTTTGGGCCAAAACCACATTATCACTATTCTTGTCTCATATATGGCCAAATCACTTCATTTAATCTCCACCCACTTCATATACACACATAAATACATCCATCCACTAGTCTTTTTCAGTCATTTCCTCATTCACACACATACAAGGCTAGGGAGTTTGAAATTACAAAAGCATACCATAATCATAACTAATGCACATGTACAAATCTTATGGCAACTTATACATACTTTTGGCTCAAAATTTACAAATCATTACACCATATCTTACAAAGATTTAGGCAAGAGATATTAGCTCAACCTATATCCTCTCCCTTTGACCTACTACTACCAAAACTTGAAAAATGTAAATAACCACGGGTGAGAAAAAAATCTCAGTAACAAGATATAGCTCATCTATATATAACATATCGATATTAAATTATCTTTTTCACATATAATCACATTTCAAACACTTTTACACCATAGCATGATCAACTATCCACCAATCCTCCAAAGCTCTTTGACGTGAAACCATAGGCTCTTCTGAATCAGCTACTTGTTGACTTGAGATCACTTTTGGTGGTAGAAAATACCCGCCAAAGGTAATCTAACCCACCTACAGACTATGATTTTCCTCTTTACACACTTGTGACAGAGGTGTCGTTGACTCCTAACCGCACCCTAACAGGCACTAGGGAGTTGCTAGACTGCCCGGATGTCCCATGGTAATAGTCCCATAATATGTTGTATTGGATTACCCATGGTACTAGCCTGACCATATGGATTTTTCACTCACAAATATCCACACACACAACCCCATATATCCTAGGTAAACTTCCACCCCCTATGAGCATGCTCTTTTATAACTTTCACTACTTATACACCTTTCCATAATATATATATATATATATACTCATGAAAAATTAATAATTTTTCAAATTCATTTCACAATGTAAAGTTCATGCTAAAACTCATAAATTCACAATTTGATATTTAACATACACAGTTATAATAGTTAATAAACATAATAAACTGTATGGTTACCTCTACCCTTCTGTTCGTTAGAAAAGGGTTACCCGTGTGACTTCAACCTTATTCAAGCTCCTCTCTTGTAATTCGTGCGTCACTCACTAGAATCTACACAGAATTGGCATTCAGAGTCATTTTTTATATTGACCAAAAGTGCCAATTATTGTAACTAAACACATAATTTCATCAAATCTACATTTCACACTCGGTTATGCACATTACGACTAATCATCCCTCATTTCAAGCTTTAACATTTTCTAACAATTTTTTTCTCACTTCTCTCTCTCAAGATTAGGGCAATTCTTGCCTAAGCTTAAAAACTTTATAATTTCAACTTAAACTACAAAGCTCTAGTTTAACTTCAGCGAACCTTTTTATTACTATCAGGTAAGAAACCAACTCCTTAAAACTCCCGAATTCACTTTCTCTTTGATTAAAACTAAGAGAAAATAGGGTAGATTTGGAGGTTAAGGCAGTACGTGACTTACCCAATGGGTAATAAGTCGAAAACACAGTCCTTGCTCCTGATTTAGCTTTCCCTAACATAGTCTTAGCTCTTCTCTACTCTAGACCTCTCCTCCAACATTTCTTCCTTCTATTTTTTGAGGTGGACACATCCCTATTAAATTGATTTATGCTCTATGCATTGTGGTGCTCACCCACTCTACTTCAGGATCCTGCTCTTCTACTCATATCTATTCATATAACATCCCAATGAGTCAATATATCACTTCACTACTCAGAACTCTAATCCCTACATTAAATCACTAACTCATCCTTAATCTATCATTAGCATAGGATTAGAAATTTGGGATGTTATAGGTACCACCTCCTTTTTTAATAATCTCCATCTTTTTTAGAGTCACATAATTGATCTACTCATGCCCTAGCACTTCATTGCCTTCCAGGTACATAATCTTTTGATCTTCTAGCATTTTGAAAATTACATTTCCATAGACAAGATATTTCCCATCTATTTTTCTGCTCAGTTGGACTAAGTTCTTGATCTTTTTGAAGATGATGGAGGCAACATCCAATTTAAATCCTTTGATCAAAGCAGTCTGAAACCTCAAGTCTTCAGTGATAAACTTTTTTACCCCATTTCTTTTACAATTGACCTTGACATAATGTGGTAGATTACTCTATAAATTGTTAGCATGGACTTGAGCTTTTCTACTGGACTAGTGCTTTCTTACTAGGTTGTTACCAGTGTTATGAACATGACTGGCTTCTCATAGGAAAAATCTGATAGCCTCATCAATCTTTTATTGGTTGGAAAATTCAGAAGGGTGTTGAGATAGCCTTCTGTAATGTCAAAAGACTTTCCTCTCATTATTGCTCTTAGTACTTTACCATTGTGCAGAACTTGTAGAGAATTATAGAAGGCTCATACAACTTCTAGACTTACTGCCATGTTGAGCTCTAATAGGGTCTTGTGAGGCTTTATCATTTCAGTAACATTATATCCCTTCTCTTTGAGCTCCATGAGGTTGACAATCCAAGAGTTACTAACTTCTATTTTGGCCATTTTCAAGGCCAAGCTTGGAATTTGTCCAGTGTGGAGTGAGTCGAAGTAGAAGCCAATAAAATTATTACTCTCATCTGATGCCTTGGTAATAGGAGGTTTTCCTTTCCTCTTCCTCTATTTTTCATAATTTCTAAAGTATGGCTGGCTAGGCATTGTACCTTCGAGTGTCCTCTCAAAGGAGACTGATTCATGTTCAGTGGGTTGAGAAGCCTTAGCCTTCTTTGATGCTCTTTTTCCTTTTCAATCAGTCCTAGGCTTCTTAAGAGTGGGTTGACATAGAGTAGTACCAATAGTTTCCACTTGTTCTTCATTAGGAGATTTTGTCTTCATTCTTTCCTTTTTCTTTTTGACCTTTGCAACTTGCTTTGCTTTATTTATCACTTTGTTATAGCTATTGAGACTTAAATTTCCTCATCTAGACCTAGCTTGCTTAACTACAATGTCTCTAGCTTAGAAGAAATAAGACACAAAGAGTCCTTGAGCTTTCAAAGCCTCTTTAGTCATTTTTTGTTCGACCAGGCTTCATCATGGATTGATCAGTGAATATCAGTGATTTGGATGGAGAAAATGGTGTAAATTTAATAGAGGAATTGTTAGGTTTACAAGAGAAAAGGTTATGAGAGAGAAGAATGAAGAGGGAGTTCATGCGAGATGAAAGTAACACCAGTGGTTTTAGGGCAAAATAGTGAATTAAGTTAGGAAGCACATTAGAACATATATATAGACAGATGTAGCATCGATATTGCTTACCATAGCATCGGTGTTAAACTCAAAATATTGAAGTTCAATGGTTACCTCATTTAAAGTTGTAAATCAATTTAATCTTATCCACGCTAAGTCATTGTAAGGTGTCATACTCATCTCTTGGCAAAGTGAATAACTTTAAAGTGGCTTTTATAGTATCAAAGTTGAACAGCATAGCATGGTGTTACTATTGAAGTTAGCTTTCTACAATATCTCAAAATAACCATTAGTACTGATGTTAAAACACCAGTGTATATAATTTTATAACACTAATAGAAAATTTCTTTAGACAAAGACCTACATGATCTATCTCATATTTTACATGTTAAAACACTTGGTTTTTGGCATCAAATTGTGCATAATAGGGTTTAATTCTCAGTTTTGAGTTGTCATTTCTAGATTGACTTTATGAACCCTAGTAGTGCTATTTGATGATTGTTTTGACACTTTCATATCCTAATTTGAGATCTTGGGCATTAATTCTCTTCTTTTCCTTTTATTTCTTTTTGTTTAGAATTTATTTAGTCTTGTGTTTTTATTTTCAGATTTTGTGAGGGCAATTTTGGAATCAAGGATCAAAGGCTAGTCCACATGCTTGGAGAAATTCAAGAGATAGCAAATAAATAAAGATGAAGAATTTAGGGGCTGTTGGGCGCAAATTCCAGAATTATTTGAGGGATGATGTAGCACCATTATTCAGATTTAATTGGGGAGAATTAATTAAATAAAAAATCAAAGGAGCATGGAAAGCATTGAGGGACACATCATCAAGTGAAAAAGGGGCATGGGAGGTGTGACATGATCAGATCTAATTGGATGACATGTGGCAGCTGATTGGGAGCCTAAGGAGGAGTCACATTTCCCACACATGTTCACATGTCCCTTGCCACATTTTCCACCTCATTTTTATTCCCATTTTAGCTTATTTTCGTCCATTTTTCCAGCTCATTTCAGATCTGGACCTTCCTTGTTTTTATCACCATCCACTTTGGTTTTATCACCACTCACATTTTCCACACATACATAAGCTGAATTTTCAGATGAGAGCCTCATAATTCAGATCCCACTCTCTCACTTCAGCCATATTTTCTCTCTTCTTCTTCATTCATTTTCGTCCAGCACTGTTCATCCGTTTTTCAGATTTCATTTCTTCATCTTCCATCATCAACACTTGGTCCAGATCATCATTCCTTCTCTATTCAGATTTTGTCCACTTTCTTCTCCATTCCAGCTTGCATTTTCGTCCATCTCTTGTCCAGATTTCCAGATTGCAACTTCTTCATCTTCATTCATCCATGGAAGCTTCTCAAGCTCAAGGTCTGATTCAAGCAAAGAGGAAGAGCATGAGAGGCTGATCATTTAGAGCTCCAAGAAAGATGACTTGACATTATGAGATTTTCAGATTTGTAATTGTTGTTCATTTTCTTGATTTCATGTTCTTGTCTTGATTCTTTGAGGATTTCGAATTTTGAACCTGTTTTGGTTGAAGACTTTGTGATTCTAATTCAGATTTGATGAGAATATGAATGTTGAATTTAGATTTTCATGCTATTTTCAGTTCTGGAATTTATGATTTACCTTGATGTTCTAGGGTTATTCATAAGTTCTTGCTGATTCTTGTTCAAGTTCTTGTGTAGACTTGAGTTAGATCCATATTGGTTATATGAATTTGACTTAAGCTGTTTTTCTTCCACTAGTTTTGGTCTGAAACTTGTGTAGAACAAGGCTGAATATAGTGTTAATTTTAAGTTCACTTGACCTAGATTCATTAGTGTCCATTGAGTCTAATGGTGCACCACACTTAGAGGTTTCTAAGTGTCTCATTTTAGGTTAATCAAGAAGGTTTATGATGTTATAATTCTGGAAATCAATGATTAATGTTAGGAAATCTGACTTGGGCTCACCATAATCATCATTCATTTCATTCCAACTAAAACAGAATTTTGCAAACATTTATTGTTGCATTATAGAGTTAGTTTAGTCACTTGAAAATTCAGATTAATTTGTAAGCATTTGAACAATGATTTGTATGCTTTGCTCTCTAGGGAAATGACCTAGAATACTCACTTCTACATTCTAGTAAAATTTGATAACCCAAGGCGACTAAAGGGTTCATCAATTGGCGCCGTTGCCGGGGAGCAACTAGCCATACTAATTGTGGTTTCAATTGCTGTTTTAATTTGTTTTGCATTTTGGTTTAATTCTGGAATTTGTATTGTGGTGGCTGACTTGTATTTTTTTGAGCATTTGATCACTTGTTTGGTCTGTTTGCTACTGGAGATAGTCACCATAATACTGATTCTGGACGTGAGTTCCAAAACTGACAAGTATAGCTCAAGTGCTTGTAAGACAGTGAAGGTTACTTTGCCCAGAAATTTTGCACGAATTTTGGACAGGTATAATTTTCGCTAGACATATCATTTTGAGCTTATTCTTCTTTCATTGTGTTTCTGGTTATCTTAGAAACATTTTTTTCTGTTGAACACAATTGCTAATTCGACCATTAAGTTGGTTGAATTTTTGCTTGACTGAAACAGGGTTCACTGGAATTTCCAGTGCTAAAGATCCTAATTCGGAAAACTATTGGGAAGAATTGAATGTGAATTTTTGCTTGCAAATTGGACTGTATAACCTTATGTGTGTTGAAAGTTTCAGGTAAAAATTTCAGCTCAATTTGATTCGGGACCAGAGAGTTGTGCACTGAACAAGTACATAAGGTCTACTACTGACTCCCAGTGACACTCCAGGCAGACAGAGCTGACTTTGGATGAGCATATCTCTCTCCCTGTTTGGAAATTTGGTTTATAAAAATTCCTGAGTTTAATTCAGTGTTTTATCTTTAGTTTTTTAGTTTTGAGTTTTTGCTAATTTTGTCTTCTTCACTTTCGAAAAAATTTTACAAAAATACTGCTTCAGTGTGTTTCAATTCTGCCAGTTTTTCAGAATTTTGCCTATTTTCATATTTTTAATTTTTTTCTTAACTCCAGTATCATTTCTTGGGTGTTTTGAGCTATATAAGTCTTGTAGAACTTGCAAGGTCATATTCTTCTTCTTTAAACACTTTGGTTGAAAATTCATTGAATTTTGGATAACATGGCTGGGTACTTTCATGCTAATAATTTTGATAGGCCTAATGCTCAACTTGAGGACATTTATGCTCGACTTGATTTTCTGCAGAGATCCATTGCTAGCCCATCTCATCCTCAAGGCTCCTTCATGACCAAGGCTTTTAAGGCTCCTAGTTGTGGGATTTGCAATTCTACCATGCATACCACTTCTACTTGCATGCATGCCTATGGAAATCAAAATGTTGGGGCTGTTTATCAACAACAAAGGCCCTACAACTTTCAAAACAACCAATGGGGCAGAAATTTAGTTGAGGATAATTATGGGAGCAACAACAATCCAAGTTGGATGCAACACTCTATTTTTAGTTATGGAGGCAACCTGGAGGATATCCAACCCTTCTCTATTCAAGATGGTGGGGGTGATAACCAAATGCACTCTTACCTTGAGAAGTTTGAGAACACCATGAGCAACTTTAGCCAAAAGATGGATTCTTATATTTCCCATGGTGATTCTAAGTTGGATATGTTGCTAAAGAGGATAGATAATCTTGAATCAAGACAACAAAGCACTGATTTGGTGGTGCAACAATTTGAGAATTCAAATAGCATTAGCAAGCTAAGGAAGTGGAAAGCTCCTGACTCAACCTGTCATTAATCCAAAGTGCCTTAGTGTAATTGAGTTGAGGAGTGGAAGAGTTCTTGAAGCCATTCCAAGTGCCTCAAACCATGGTGGCAGCACGCCTAGTGAGGTTGTTTCAAGGAATTCTCAAATTTGTGATGAAAGCACACTTCCTCTTGATGCTTCACGTGATTCCACTTGCTATGACAGCAAGCTAAATGTGTATCCAAGTGCCTCACACAATCTCAAGAACATGCCTCCTACCTCTCTAAGTCCTCAAGTGATTGATGATGAGGATGACTCTATTGAAGAGATTATAGTTGAGGATGCAAATGGGGCAAGATCAGCCCTGAATGCTCAAGAAAAAGAGGTGAAATTGAGCTCAAATCAAGGCCAAGACAGTGCTAGAACAGCCACGGTTCACCCTTCTTCCAAGGCAAATGAGAATGATTCAAGCAAGTCTAAGGAGAAAGAGGTGTTGGGAAGAAGAGAGCCTCCAAAGGAATATCAAATTGGGGACCCTATTCCAAGGGATATGCCATTTCCTAAGGCCTTGACTAGATTTGCTAAGAGGGGACAAGAAGAAGATAGGCATGATGTGTTTGATATGTTAAAGAAGGTGGAAGTGAACATACCACTTCTTGACATGATAAAAAGCATGCCTAAGTGTGCAAAGTTTTTAAAGGAGTTGTGCACTAATAAAAGAGGATTCAAACCATTGGCTACAATTCAATTGAGTCCTAATGTGAGTGCTATCTTTAAGCCACAACTTCCTCTAAAGTGTAGAGATCCAGGGGCTTGTACCATTCCTTGTCAAATAGGGAATGTGTTTGTTCAAGAGGCCTTGATTGATCTTTGGGCAGCCATCAATGTTATGCCCACTCATATCTATTCTTCCCTTAATCTTGGTGGTCTTCAAGATTGTAGTGTCATCTTGCAACTAGCCGACCGGAGCACTAGGAAGCCTAAGGGATTCTTGGAAGACATCTTAGTAAAAGTGAAAGACTTGGTTTTTCCAGCAGATTTCTATGTGTTGGATATGCAAGAAGGAGGCCAAGGCACACTTATCTTGGGAGACCTTTTATGATGACTTCAAGTACCATTTTGAATATGAAAGAAGGTAAACTCACCATGGAGTTTTTAGATAAGAAAATTGAATTTAACATTTTTGATAGCATGAAAAACTGTTTTGTGACTTATAGCCTTCATTTTATTCATATTATTGAGGATGTAGTTGTTGAGGAGGTCTCCATGCTTCCTATTTGTGAGATTAATGATTCCTTGCTTGATTCTACATGTTCTTGCACCCATGAGTTTACTTGTGTGAATTGTAAAGATGTTGCTTCAATTCTGTCTAATTTTAAGGATTTTGATTATTTGCATTCACATGAGCGTGAACACTCAATTGATATGCATGATTCATCCCATATTGACCACATTGAAGCGCATGACACTTCTACTTCTATTCATTATCATACTCTTGCTTCTTTGTGTGATGAGATTTCTTTGGATAAAGTTCATGATTTGAATGCCAATTCTGGAATTTCTTGCGCACCATTGATTGAGTCAAGTGATGTTAGTGCTTTGGTACATTATGATGGCTCTAGTTCATCTCTTTCATGTGACATGACACCACATCACTTGTCTTGCACTAATTTGATGCATTGTGGAATTTGTGATTATTATTGCTTTTGTGCGCCTAATCCTTCTCCATCTTTGGAGGAGAGTTCTTCTTGTGCTATTTCAGGTTTTGAGGTGTCTAAGGATGAAGAAGAACAAGGTGTAATGGATTTTACACCACCACTAGGCGCCACTTTGATTGATGATTCCATAGACTTGTCTACTTTTACATTCTCCTTAGATAAGTCTATATCTTTGCTTGATTATGATTCTCCTTCCATTTGTGGCTTAGAGAGTGCACCTCATTCTATTGGCTCTAGTTCATTAGATTGTGGTGGTGATATTCTTTATTCTTTCATTGATTATAGTGTTGGTTATGCCACATTCTCTTTTGATGTTTCACTTGATCTTGACCATTGTGTAGAGAAGAGTTGCTGTTTTGATGATTTAGGTGAAGCATTGGAGAGGGAGATCAAGATTCATGATGAGCACCAAAGTGCAATAGGAATCGAGTTTCATATTGATGCTTCACATCTTGACAGTTTCTCTTTTTACTCTCATGATATGACTTGCACTTTGGATGATATTGAGAATGAGTCCTTTTATTTGATTTTGAGGATTCCATGTATGCTGTTTTGCATTTAGCTCCTAAAACTTTTGATTCTTATGCACCTATTGATTTGATTTTGAGAGCTAAAGATGATTTTGGCATCTATTTGCATAATTTTTACTCCTCCCCATCTTGGTGGAATTGAGTTTCATTTTATGAGTTTACATGATTATATCCATGATGCCATATTTGAGTTCTTAGTTAAGAAGTTTGCATTTCATATACCTTTACTAAGAACTAACCACATGATGAATCCTAAGTGTGGGGGTGTGATTTTTGAGTTGACTAGCACATCTAGCTTATTCTATGATGATTTGAATTTGCTAGATTTCATTGGGTGTGCTAGGTACTTGGATGCTTCTATATCACATCTCTACATTTTTATTGTGATTTCTTCTTTAGGGTATGAGGGCATGCATCAAAGAGATCACAAGAAGAGGTTTCAACTTGAGGCCCTCTACTATAAAGATCCTCCTTGAGTTCTTCAAAGTTGTATCTCTCCTTCCTATTTCCTTTTTGATTGCTTTGGCTGATTCACAAATCACACAAGTGGAGCACTTTTTGGGATGTGATTGCTGTCACTATTGCACACATGTGGTACACTCTTTTTCTTTGCTTGTGTTTGTGTTTGTGAATATCATTTTGAGTTCAAGTGTGGGGGGAGATATGACCTATTTCAGTAGGTAAAAAAAAACAAAAGAAAATTTTGAAAAAATTTGGGTCTTTGATTAGGTTTTTGTTTTAGGTTTTCTCTTTGTTTTTTTTAAATGACTATTTTTCTTGCACTTTTACTTGCATTACAGATTTGAACTTTATTCTTTCTATCATGGTTTTTGCATGCATTAGGGACAATGCATTGTTTAAGTGTGGGGGAAAGTGTGTTTTTGAAAAAAAAAAACTTTTGTTTTGTGAGCAATCTTGAGTTTTGAAGATGATCTCAGTTTTTGCATTTGAAGTTTGAACTTTTGAGATGTTGCTTTCTTTAGCTTAAATCTGTTTTGAAGCAATAAACCATTTGGTTGAGTGTAATTGATTAAGAGAGGCAAGAATGAACCATATGGAAGGGGCCTTCAACCATTGAGAGTTCTATGTTCCTTGGTTTTGTTAATCCTCTAGAACTTGTTTTCTCTCTTACTTGAGGCTACACTTGTGCATTGGTTGTAGGGAAAGTGATTATGGCCATCATTAAAGTGCCCAAGGCCTTTTAGCTAACCCTTGATTACTTGATTATCCCTTGCTTAGCCAAATAGAGCCTTTCTTTATTTTTGTCATTTTTAAACACTTGCCCTATCTTGGATAGATTGCATGTATTTTCATTTGGTATGTTTCAATGTGCATTGACTATTTTTAATTAAACTAGTAGATAACATTTAGTGGGATCCATTCCATTTTTTCACATTGGCCATACCATTTCATTTTTATGATTAGGAACATTTCTTGAGTTATACCCAATGTTAGAAGCTATGCTTGAAAAAAAAACAAGAAGGAAAAAAAACGAAATTAAGAACAAACAGCAAGAGAAAAAAACAAAACAAAAAAAGAAGTGATACAAAAGAAAGAAGAAAAAAGATTGTAGAAAGAAAAAAAATATACTTGAGAAAAAAAGATCTAAAGTAGATCAAAGAAAAGCAAAAGAAAGAGTTTGAATAAGCAAGCTTCCTTGGGTTTGTTATTTGATTCACTTGTTCCTACTTATAGATTCACATCTCATCTCTATTATCTCTATCATTTCATCTCATTCTTGGCCAATTATTCATTCCATCCATGATCCCTATTATGTTATCTATTGGGTTTGGTTTTAAGTAGTCTTGTATATTGAGCATACCTACATTGTGGCCAAGATAAGTTTCTTGAGCCAATCCCTACCTCTTTCACATGCAAATCTAAGTGTACCATTCATTGAGCACATTACATCCTTTGAAAGTCCATATGATTCTTGAGAACCCTTGCATCTTAGTAGTGGAGAGATAAGGGATTACAAGCCTATGGTAGGATGACTTGTCAAGGAACTTGAGTGATATTTGTACCCTTATACACTGAGTGCTAGAGTGAAACACTAATCCGGTGAGGTTTCTCTTTGAGATTACATTCTTGCAAATGGTTTACTTGTGATGTATTAAGGTTTTCTCTAAAGATTGCAACATTGGTTTGGTTCTTGTGATAGTGCATTGACTTTGAAAATAGGATTTACTCTTGAGAACTTGTATCTTTATGTTGTTCACTTTTCTAGGTTTTAGAGAGTTTTGCCTGGAGAGCAAAATTCAAGTGTGGGGGAATTGATCTATCTCATATTTTACATGTTAAAACACTTGGTTTTTGGCATCAAATTGTGCATAATAGGGTTTAATTCCCAGTTTTGAGTTGTCATTTCTAGATTGACTTTATGAACCCTAGTAGTGCTATTTGATGATTATTTTGACACTTTCATATCCTAATTTGAGATCTTGGGCATTAATTCTCTTCTTTTCCTTTTTATTTCTTTTTGTTTAGAATTTATTTAGTCTTGTGTTTTTATTTTCAGATTTTGTGAGGGCAATTTTGGAATCAAGGATCAAAGGCTAGTCCACATGCTTGGAGAAATTCAAGAGATAGCAAATAAATAAAGATGAAGAATTTAGGGGCTGTTGGGCGCAAATTCCAGAATTATTTGAGGGATGATGTAGCACCATTATTCAGATTTAATTGGGGAGAATTAATTAAATAAAAAATCAAAGGAGCATGGAAAGCATTGAGGGACACATCATCAAGTGAAAAAGGGGCATGGGAGGTGTGACATGATCAGATCTAATTGGATGACATGTGGCAGCTGATTGGGAGCCTAAGGAGGAGTCACATTTCCCACACATGTTCACATGTCCCTTGCCACATTTTCCACCTCATTTTTATTCCCATTTTAGCTTATTTTCGTCCATTTTTCCAGCTCATTTCAGATCTGGACCTTCCTTGTTTTTATCACCATCCACTTTGGTTTTATCACCACTCACATTTTCCACACATACATAAGCTGAATTTTCAGATGAGAGCCTCATAATTCAGATCCCACTCTCTTACTTCAGCCATATTTTTCTCTCTTCTTCTTCATTCATTTTCGTCCAGCACTGTTCATCCGTTTTTCAGATTTCATTTCTTCATCTTCCATCATCAACACTTGGTCCAGATCATCATTCCTTCTCTATTCAGATGTTTGTCCACTTTCTTCTCCATTCCAGCTTGCATTTTCGTCCATCTCTTGTCCAGATTTCCAGATTGCAACTTCTTCATCTTCATTCATCCATGGAAGCTTCTCAAGCTCAAGGTCTGATTCAAGCAAAGAGGAAGAGCATGAGAGGCTGATCATTTAGAGCTCCAAGAAAGATGACTTGACATTATGAGATTTTCAGATTTGTAATTGTTGTTCATTTTCTTGATTTCATGTTCTTGTCTTGATTCTTTGAGGATTTCGAATTTTGAACCTGTTTTGGTTGAAGACTTTGTGATTCTAATTCAGATTTGATGAGAATATGAATGTTGAATTTAGATTTTCATGCTATTTTCAGTTCTGGAATTTATGATTTACCTTGATGTTCTAGGGTTATTCATAAGTTCTTGCTGATTCTTGTTCAAGTTCTTGTGTAGACTTGAGTTAGATCCATATTGGTTATATGAATTTGACTTAAGCTGTTTTTCTTCCACTAGTTTTGGTCTGAAACTTGTGTAGAACAAGGCTGAATATAGTGTTAATTTTTAAGTTCACTTGACCTAGATTCATTAGTGTCCATTGAGTCTAATGGTGCACCACACTTAGAGGTTTCTAAGTGTCTCATTTTAGGTTAATCAAGAAGGTTTATGATGTTATAATTCTGGAAATCAATGATTAATGTTAGGAAATCTGACTTGGGCTCACCATAATCATCATTCATTTCATTCCAACTAAAACAGAATTTTGCAAACATTTATTGTTGCATTATAGAGTTAGTTTAGTCACTTGAAAATTCAGATTAATTTGTAAGCATTTGAACAATGATTTGTATGCTTTGCTCTCTAGGGAAATGACCTAGAATACTCACTTCTACATTCTAGTAAAATTTGATAACCCAAGGCGACTAAAGGGTTCATCACTACACTTTCAAATTGCCACTCCAATGCCTAAGTTAGAATACATAATTAAATAGATTAAAAAGAATGAGTAAGAAGAAGGAATTGCTTACAATTCGTTGGGATTTAATAGACCCAACTCTCTTCTTATGAATTCTACTGTGACATCTTTCTATTGAACATGATCCTTAATGAAGTGATGATAAATGTTAATATGCTTAGTTCAAGAATGATGAACTGGATTTTTAGTCAAGCATATTGTACTGGTATTATCACATTTGATTGGAATATTCTCGAGCTTGATTCTAAAGTTTTAAGTTCTTGCTTCATCTATAAGATTTGAGAATAACACAATCCAATAGCTATATATTCTGATTCAGTTGATGATAATGAAACAATATTTTATTTCTTGCTTGCCTAAGACATAAGTGATCCACCAAAAAAGTGGCATGTTCCACTCGTGCTTTTTTCTCTCTATCTTACATCCACCGAAATCTACAATGGAATAACTAATTAAGAACTCACTTCATCCTTTAGGATACCACAAACCCAATGAATCAGTATCTTTTAAATATTTAAAAATCTTTTTCACTATAGTCATATAGGGTTCTTTTGGTGTTGATTGAAATCTTGCACAAAGATCAACTCTGAAAGATATATCTGGATGACTTGCTATTAGATATAGAAGAGATCTAATCATCCCTCTATATGATTTGTAATCATATTCAGTTCTAGCAACATCTTCATCTATTTTGATGGTTGAGCTCATTGGTGTATCAATTCCATTAGCTTGATCCATCTAAGAGCACATTTAGTTTTGTGTCTTTATTTTCATATTTGTGTGAGAGTAATTTTGGAATCAAGGAGCAAAGACTTGGTTAACAAATTTGGAGAAGTCAAGAGCACATGTATAATCTGATCTAAGGAATTCATGGGATGACATCATCAAGGGAAACAAAGAAGTGCATAATGGCGTGAATTGAAGTTGATCACATGGGAAGCAATAGCTGACATCATCATGATGCAAGGGAGAAGCAATTTAGGCATGAATCATTTCTGAAATGCCTGGAAATTCATATGGAAATGAGCCAGCTGAGAGAGTCACGTTTTTGCCCATGCATGAAGTCACATTTTCCATGCTCATTCATTCAGTTATGAGGTGCTAGATTCAGTTTGAATTTCAGCCAATTAATTCCATTTTCCAGCTGGAAATTAACCAACTTCAGATTTGGATTTTCCTTGTTTTTATCACCACTCACTTTGGTTTCATCACCTTCACATTATTCACACATACATAAGCTGAATTTTCATATTGGAGCCTCATAATTCAGATCCCACTCTCTCACTTCAGCTATATTCTCTCTCAATTTTCGTTCATATTCACTCTCCAATTTTCCAGATTCAGTTCTCTCATCTTCTTGTTCAGATCACACCATCTTCTCATCCTCTCACTGTCCAGATCATTTCTTCTCCTTTCTCCTTCATTCAGGTTGAATTCTGCCTTCATTCTCCTCTAAATTTTCTTCCATTTTCTTCTTCTCCTCCAGATTTCGTCCAGCACACATTTATCTCCAGATTTCATCTTCATCTTCATACATTCATGGAAACTTCTCAAGGTCTGATTCAAGTGAAGAGGAAGAGCATGAGAGGCTGATCATTTAGAGCTCCAAGAAAGATGACTTGACATTATGAGATTTCCAGATTTGTAATTGTTGTTCATTTTCTTGATTTTATGTTCTTGTCTTGATTAATTGAGAATTTCAAATTTTGAACCTGTTTTGGTTGAAGACTTTATGATTCTAATTCAGATTTGATGAGAATATGAATGTTGAATTTAGATTTTCATGCTATTTTCAGTTCTGGAATTTATGATTTACCTTAATGTTTTAGGGTTATTTCATAAGTTCTTGCTAATTCTTGTTCAAGTTCTTATGTAGACTTGAGTTAGATCCATATTAGTTATATGAATTTGACTTAAGGTGTTTTTCTTCCACTAGTTTTGGTCTGAAACTTGTGTAGAACAAGGCTGAATATAATGTTAATTTCTAAATTCACTTGACCTAGATTCATTCATGTCCATTGAGTCTAATGGTGCACCACACTTAGAGGTTTCTAAGTAAGTATCTCATTTTAGGTTAATCAAGAAGGTTTATGTTGTTATAATTCTAGAAATCAATGATTAATGTTAGGAAATCTAACTTGGGCTCACCATAATCATCATTCATTTCATTCCAACTAAAATAGAATTTTACAAACATTTATTGTTGCATTATAGAGTTAGTTTAGTCACTTAAAAATTTAGATTAATTTGTGGCATTTGAACAATGATTTGTATGCTTTGCTCTCTAGGGAAATGACCTAGAATACTCACTTCTACATTCTAGTAAAATTTGATAACCCAAGACGACTAAAGGGTTCATCAGTGCCGTGGCATGTCTCCTCTGTGCCATGCAGCGTGGCACATTACATGAAATTTGACAGATCACTACTGTCATTTGACAGCACAGGGAGTAAACTTTTTCTAATAATTCCTCTAATTGTTTCTTTAGCTCTGCCAATTTTGATAGAGACATCCAATAAGAAGCTTTCGATATGGGTTCTATTCTAGGTACAAGGTCAATAGAAAATTTCACCTCTCACTCAGGCAATAATCTAGACACTTTTTCTGAAAATACTTTGGGAAATTCATTCACCACTCCAATTCTCTCAATTCCACCATCATAAGTGGCATGGACAGAAAAGAACAGCATATATGCTTGACAACCTTGATGAATGCACTTTTTTGCTTGCATTACAAACAAGAATCTTGATTGACTAGTTTTCATTGTAGGTGCAATGTGCACTGGCAAGGATATTATCTTTCTTGCACAATCTAGTGTTGCATTATTTGCCGACAACCAGTCCATACCTACTACTTCATCAATCCTGATCATAGGCAGATAGATCAAGTTGATAGTAGTTGGTCTATTCTCCAATCTCAAATTAACACCCAACCAAGCACGATCAGTTCTCACTGAAATTCCTGCTGGTGTATTAATCACATATGGCAAGGTATGCACAAACAATTCCAACCTCAGCACACAGTTATCAGAAATGCAAAAATGGGTAGACCTGAATCAAATAAAGCATCTATATCACAATTGTGTAGAGAGATTTTACCTCTAATCAAATTTGGAGAAGCACTTGCCTCCTCTTGGGACAACACAAATACTCGCCCAGGAATAGTTGATCTCTACTCTATGGTACCCACTCTTCCCTCTTCACAATATTTTTCTATATGCCCCGACCTACCACGCTTTAAGCAAACCTAACACTTTCTCACATGATATCTCTCGCACTTCAAGCACTGAAAGGTTCTAGCTGTACTAAGAGTAGGCACAGGCATTATGGTAGCTTGCTAAGATGGCTGTGCACCAATGGCACTATTCTTTGGTCCACTGCTCCTTTGGAAGGAACCTCAAAACTATGATCCCCTTTGAAAGGTCTTCCTCTTCCCAAAACTCCCAGAACTACTGGAGCTAAAACTAGATCTCTTGCTACCTAGTAGTAGGGCTAAGCAATTGTGAGAATCTGCCCTAACTATCCCTTCTCTTCTTAGTCTCTGCCTCTTTGGCCCTTCTCACAGCTATTCTCAACTTATTACACATCTCATCATAAGATGTGATCTCAAATGAGGCCAACTATTGTTGGTACTCAGGCCTCATCTTCTCAAGCAGCCTCTCAGCCTTCCATTTCAAATCACCATTCCTTATGAGATAGGCAAAGTACTTCGACACTTGATTGAACTTGGCAATAAAAGCTTCTTCATCAAGATTTCCTTGCTTAAATTCATGAAACTTAGCCTCTTTTTCTACTCTAAAGGCTACTAAGAAGTAAAAGTTGAAAAACCTCACTTTGAACTCATCCCATGTCTACTTGACTCTACCTGTCGATCTCACCGACTTTCACAAATGTTTAGCCTCATTTACAAGCAACACTGAGGCTAAAGTCACCTTCTGCTCCTCTGATCATGGCACCACTTCAAATATTGTCTCAATTCTCTCAATCCACTCTTCAGCTTCACCCTTCTTCATTGTTCCATCAAAAGTAGGTGGATGAAGCTGTCAAAAACTCTTCCATGCTCAATCCATGAAATTTTATGAACCACTACCACCCACAGCTCTGGATTGCTTGGGTGTGCTCTCTTCATAAACTTCATATTCTTGCTCATACATCTCTTCTTCATTCTCAATTGTTCTATTGTCTCCTCTTGCCCTATCATTTTTGTGTGCACCTTGTCCCCGCACTGAATTACGTATTTCTTACATTAAATTCCTCATCTCCAATAGCAAGGCCTCATTACCCTATGGCTCATTCCTCAGTTGTTCCAAGTTCTGACAAACAGGAATATGATTATCTAGTGGTAGCTCATTGGTCTCTGGTACCACATCCATATTAGATAGGTTACCACCTATAGCTGTTCTGGCAGTTCTTCTTCTTGCCATCCTCTCTCCCCTCATAAGGATGGAAGTAACCACACAAAAAGTAAGCATTAACAAAAATAATTATGTAAAGGAAAGGTAAGTGTAACGAATATATATGCCAACTTCTAAACATGAATGCAATAAGCAAAACCAACCAACACGATAACCACACATACCATGGGGTGAGATAAACATCTCAGTGACCGATATAGTTCATCAAATGTTTATTACCACAAATAACCATGAAAAAGTATCAAAATTATAGTAATAACAAGTACACCATAACTATAAGTGTATCTTTTCACAATAAAACACATAATTTCACACTAGCATGATCATCTAACCACCAAACCTCCAATGCTCCCCGACATGAAACCATAGGCTCTCTTGGATTAACTACTTGTTAACTTGAGCACACTTTTAGTGGTAGAAATACCCGGCCAAAGGCAATCTAACTCGCCTATAGACTAAAATTTTTGCCTCTTAACACACTTGTGATAGAGGTGTTGTTGACTCCTAACTGTACCCTAACGGGTACTAGGGAGTTGCCAGACTGATTGGATGTCCCATGGTAATAGTCTCATATAATGCTTCACCGGATGTCCCATGGTATCTTCCCGACCATATGGATTTTTCAGTCACATATCTCCATACAATTATCCCCACAAATCTTGGGTGAACTCTCACCCCCTATGATCATGCTCCTTCACAATTTTCACTACTTTTCATCACAAATTTATATACATAGTATATATATATATATATATCAATTAAAATCAATAACCTTTTACAAATTGATTTTTCATGCTAAAATCATTTACAATATTAAATTATGCACAGAACCCTTCAAAACCACAACTTTATCATTTGTATTTACTTCTACATATTTATAATAGTTAATAAATACAATAAACTATATGGTCACCTTAACCCTTTATCACACAAAAAGGGTTACCATGGTTCAATGTTAACTCCACACATTCCATAAGCACGATATGGCCCGAGCAATGCTCAATCTATACCAATAAGTGACAATCGTCAATTATCACTCCGGAAAACTCTAAATTCCCTAGGTTTTAAGTATCAAAATACTCAAATTCTTTTTCTAACAACATCAACCATTCCCAAACACTCCAACCATCCTATTAAACATCCCAGCACACTAAATTCGCTAATCAATGCCCCACATTATCTCAAAATCCTTAAATTATATTGAGGGTTTGTTCAAACCCATACAAAAAATTTCTCAATCATCACAAAACTCATTAACTTGAGGTTAGAGGCTTAATTTAACTCTCCAAGATCTTAAATAAACTAATGGGTTTGGTCTAAGCCCAAAGAAACTGAAATCAAAGCCCCCATTACCCCAAATGTTCATATTTTTGCATAAAAGAGGGAGAATAGTGAATGTACAACTTACCTAATAGTGATTCTAGCTCCAAATGCCCTCAAAGTGGCTTAGGGATCATACTTTAGCAACAACAGGCTCTCCTCCATTGTTCTCTTTTTATTTCTCTTTCTCTCTTCTTTTTTTCAAATCTGATTCTTGATGATAAGTCCCACATTATTTTAAAACTCCCTTCTATGCCATGGCCTACTTGAACATTGACTTAGCTCTCTTTTAAGGCTGTCTAAGGATTCAAAAATCATATTAGTCTACCATAACCCTCACTAAATCAACAATTTATCTAAATTTATCAAATTATCCTTAAAAATACTGATAATTACTCATGGAAAAACTTAGGATGTTACAACTAAAGTTTTACATGATTGCCAGAGTTTCTCCAAATAATGTTTCTGAAAGGCAATACACCACCAAGTCGTTATTATGATGCTAAGAAGATACATGCATGCCCTAATAATTGTGTGCTATACAGAGAAGGACTTGAAGGGGAAGAGAAGTGTCTAAAATGTGAGGCACCAAGGTATAGGGAGAAGGGGGCTACTGCAAAGGTCTTATAGTATCTTTCAATTATACCAAGGTTTACCGCTTGTTTGTAAATACTAATGATGCAAAGAACTTGATGTGGCATGTAAATGAGAGGGTATCTAATAGAAAACTTTGACATCTAGCTGATTCTCCTAAGTGGAAGAAAATTGATCAATTTTTTTCTAAATTTGGTAATGAGCCAAGGAACCTAAGGCTCAAACTTTCTACTGGTGAAATGAATCCTTACGATCATTTTAGTAGTATACATAGTTCATGGCCTATTCTTTTGGTTATTTACAACCTATCACCTTGGCTGTGCATGAAAGGAAAGTACATGATGCTATCCATGTTGATTTTGAGACCAAAACAGCCTGAAAATGACATTGATATTTACCTAAAACCTCTAATTGAAGACTTAAAAGTATTATGAGAGGTAGGTGTGAAAGTGTTTGACACAAATCAAAAGGAGAATTTTAAGTTACATGCTATAATCTTTCGCACTATAAATGATTTTTCTACACGTGGGAATTTGTTTAGCTATAGTGTGAAAGGTCATAAAGCTTGTCCAATTTGTGAAGAAGGCACAAACTACCATACTTTAACATGGCCATCAGAAGTTTCTTAGATGAAATCATCCTTATCGTAAATTGGAAAAAGCTTTTTATGGCTATCAAGAGCATAATCATGCTCTAGTTACTTTGATTGGGGATCAAGTGTATGAATAGGTAAAAGACATCAATATTGTCTTCGACAATATTCAAAAGAATGCTGGTGTAAAAAAATATATGGAAAAAAAGTTTATCTTTTTTGACCTTTCATATTGGTGCAATCTTGAAGTGAGGCACTATATTGATGTTATGCATGTGAAGAAAAATATTTGTGATAGTATTATTGAAATGCTTTTGAACATATCAAGTAAGACCAAGGATGGCATGAATGCAAGATTGGATTTGAAAGAAAGGAGAATACAAGAAGACTTACACCCGACTCTATAAGGTAAGTAGACCGATTGTCCCCTAGTCTCTCATACATTGTACAAGTCTAAGAAAAGAAGTTTTTGTGAGTTTTTTCATGGAATCAAAGTGCCTTCAAGGTATTCTTCAAATATTATGCAGCTTATGTCTGTGAGAGAGTTGAAACTAGTAGGCTTAGTCTCATGATTGCCATATCTTGATGCAACAACTATTACCTTTAGCTATTCAACGCATATTGAAAGAAGATTTAAGACTTACAATAACTAGACTTTGTTTCTTTTTCAATGCTATATGTAGGAAAGTTATTGATCCTCGTAAACTTGAAGAGTTGTGATAAGAAGCTTGTACTATCTTGTGCCAACTTGAGATGCAATTTCTTCTTGCATTTTTTGGCATCATGGTTCACTTAATAGTGCATCTAGTAAGGAAAGTAAAATTATGTAGCCCTATTTTTTTTTTTGCAATGGATGTACCTAGTTGAGCGATACATGAAAATAATAAAAGGGTATGTCAAGAATCCATATTAACCTGAAGTATCGATAGTTGAAAAATATATTATTGAAGAAGCTATGGAGTTTTGTTTTGATTACTTGTCAAGTACAGGATCAATTAGACTTCCTAAATCTCGCCATGAGGAGAGGCAATTAGGTTAAGGCACACATGGAGTATCAATAAAGAGCATAGTCATGATAAATTACAAGAAGTACATTTATATATCTTGAATAATATTGATGAAGTTAAAGATTATATATCTTCTTATACAGAAATTTTAAAGGAAAGAAATTATCGAATGAGAATCACTGAACAAAGGTTGTTGAAAGAGTGTAATAAGACTTTTGTAGATTGGTTCAAGCAGGAAATTTTGAATGAAAATAGCATTTTTGATACTGTTAAATAGTTGGCAGGAAGTCATAACTTTGATGTTATATGTTGGAGTGCCTATGATAGTATTGGGCATTCATTATATATAAAGTCCTTGGATGAGAAAAGTACAATGCAAAATAGTGGAGTTATGATAGTGGCTGAAGCCGTTCACTTTCTCAGCTTAAAAGATTAGAAATCTAAACTAGCATTCAAGACTTATTTTGGCATTATTAAAGAGATTTGGGAGGTTGATTATACAAAATTTAAAGTTCCTGTTTTTAAATGCAAGCGGGTTGATATCAATAGTGTTCATGATAATTAGTTAGAATTTACCATAGTTGATCTTAAAAAACTAACTTATGGGGATCAACCATTAATTATGGCAGACCAAACTAAATAAGTTTTCTATGTCACAGATCCAGTAAATAAAATTTGGTCAATAGCACTCAAAGGAAAAAGGATGATTTATAGTGATGACAATCATGAATTTGTAACATCCTGAATTTCCTAATCCTAAGTTTAGATGTTAATCAAGGGTGAAGTGGAAATTAAAATGGGATTAGAGATTTAGAGGATTAATTGGTATTTTGACTTGTTTGGGTGTTATATGAGCAGATATAGGTGATATGAGTGCGTTTCAGGTCAAAGCAAGTGTGCATGGTGAGAATAAATCTCACTATGCCATGCGCCGTAGCTTGTGCTACATTCGCCACGGCGCATGGACCAAAAATTTACTTCATAAGTCATGAATTTTCAAAAGCATCAAAGGAAAGAAATTGAGAAACACACGAAAGAGAGAGAGGAGAAGGGCTAAGATAGGTTAACTCATTTTAGAGCGGTGGAAGGTGATTCGGATCAGTAACTTGCTAGGTAAACTACATATAACTCTTACCTTCCATTCTACACAAATTTCTCTTAAAATGAGTTATAGGGAAATTGAATTAGTGACATTTGAGGGGTTTAATTCTTGCCCAATAGTAACAAAAAGGTTCTTAGAAGTTAAATTAGAGCTTTGTGACTAGTTTAGAGCTGAACAGTAGAGCTTTGAACCCAAAGGCTAAATTTTGGCCTTTAGAGAGAGAAAGTTAGGGCAAAATCTATCTTGAGTGAAATAAGACTAATTGGGGTGATGTAAAGTAGTAATTAAGTAGTTATAAACTTATAATGGATAAATGGAAAAGAGTTTACAGATGAATATGGCCTTAAATAGTAAAAATGAGTTTTTGGTCAAAATGGATCAAATTACTAAAATGTGCCAAATATGTTCAGATTAGTATATTGGGCAAGTGAGTAGAGAAATAAAGCTTGAGATAAGTGTGTACGATAGTGAAAATCTATGGGTAACCTTTCTAGTGACAGAAGGGTTAAGGTAACTGAATAACTTCTTTTGTTTGATTGTTTATTGTAACTGTATGTTAATATGCTATGTAATGCATGAACTAGTTTTGAATTGAGCATGTTTTGTGGCATGGAGTGATTGTGTGTATAAAATGACTTTTGGTTGAAATGAGCATTGAAATTGTATTTTGTAATGTAAAGTACTATATATATGTTATGTATAAGAAAAAAATAAATTGTGAAAAGGAAATCTTAAATGGTTTGAGAAAGCATGATCTGAGTGGTGGGAGTTCACCTGAATATAGGAGATGATAAAGACCATATGGCAAGATTTCCATAGTACCCTATTAGGGTGCAGTGTTGGAAACAATTCTCCTTAGTGTCTTGAAAGGTGCTATGTTAGAAAAGATCTCCTGAGTGCTTATTAAGGTACTGTGTTGGAGATGAGAGATTCCTTAGTATCTTTGTAATATGGGTTGGAGTCAATGACGCCCCATTGTGTGTATTAAGGGAAAACCATAGTCCGCATTGTGCGTTAGAACATCTTTGGCCAGGTGATTCTACCACTGCAGGTAAGCTCAAGACTAATGAGAGTATACATTAGCCTGAGATGAGCCTATAGTTTTATGTCGGGGTGATTTAGAGGTTTGGTTGGTAGAGATCATACTAGTATTTTATGTGATATGATGAAATATCTTGAGATAACATGGAATCTTTTGGGATTGATGAAAAGTGAAAAATGAAATGTGATATGATGATGTAAATACTACTTTATGAGGTTTTAATAGTATACTATGTTTACTTTCATATTGTTGCATGTGATAGTCAATAGAAGTGAGTTGTTTTATTGCTGAAATTTTTATCTCGCCCTCACGGTTACATGTTTGCAGGACTGAGAAGTGATCAAGCTAAGGGAAGAGAGTCTGGACTGGCTTGAGTTAAGAAGCCGTGTACTCTGAAGTTGTGTAATGAACTGAACTGAAAGATTGTATATACAAGTGTATATGAGTTGCCATAAGTTGCATGCATATATTGAACTGTATTTTTGTGAAATCAAGCCCGATTATGTGTATAAGTGTTATTTAAGACAAAAGGGCTTTGATTTGAGTATGGTTGTGATGAATTGGTTGTTTATGTTGGTGAATCTTAAGCCAAAGGACAAATTATGATGAAATGAGTAATTTAGGGGCTAAGATTGTATTGTGGATACGATTTCATATGTATGAGTTGAAAAATAGCCAAGTGGGCTAAGTTATGCTAAGAAATAACATAATATGTTAAATTAGTGAATTGTGAAAATTGGTCGTAGAAGGGTCAAATTTTAATATATGAGTATGATTGTGATAATTTATGGTCAATCAGGTATATTAGATCCTTTTAGACTTAGTTCAAGGCCTAGTGTGGTCTAATGAGAGAAAGGGATTGATTTGAGCGCTTGGGTGCACAAAAATTTTTAAAAAGTGACTTTTTGCACCCGATTACCTAAATTTTGATCAGACCATTAGATCATGTCCAAACATGTCTCATTAGTTAGTATACGAGCTAAGCTTCATGTAGGCATTTGAATGACTCTGATCGGATGTCGTATGCTCTATTGGCACACACCAGAAGTTCATCATTTTTGCTATCAAAATGATAGCAAAAATTTGAATAGGCAAGCCACGACACATGGAGGCATATGTTGCAGTGCACAACACATAGGAGGAGCGTGTGGTTCTATGCCACATGCCGTGGCACACTGACCATCCGCCGCGACTCATGTACCAAGTTTCAGTTTTTAATTTCTATTGAAATGCATGCATTTGAGTTAGTAATGCTAGTGGGTTAAGTCCACTATATATTTGGGAAGTGTATGATTTATTTCTATTGTGTTTTCTCTGATTATATTGTGATTTAATTGATTTTATAAAGTAAGTCTTCGGCCAAAGCTTTTGAAAATGGAATTTGATTATTGAATGATGAGAGATAATGGTAACACCATAGTCTTCTCTTATATTAAGTGGATATATGAGAGGAGATTACAGAATCAAACATTGATATTTTTGAAATCCCTACCTTCTCATCTGGGCTACCAATTTTAAACGTAGTAAATGAAGTAGATGATGAATATGATATAAGAAGTGATCACCATAATAAAGTATGGGAGAATATCCCTACATGAATTTAGTTTTAAAATTAAAGTATGTATTATAAGTTTAACTAAATTTATATCATGGGATTTTTTTCCTAATTATTTTATCTTTGAATCAACAGGAACATGGAGAATTAGAGTGGACATGGCGACAACCCTCAGAGCCAACCAATTGGTGATGTTGCTCCTAGTAAGGAGCTAAGTCAAAGCTATCTGAGTCAGAGCCAGTCTATAAGCACGGTAGACATGGCAAACAATTGAGAGATCTAACATTAAGTAGGAGTGCTAGTTGTAGGTTACCAATTCAATTTAATCAGAGATGGAATCCAATAGGGGCACATAAAGCTAAGTTGTTAGTTTTTTAGCCTCGTATCGCGTATCAAGCCTCCTATTGTGTATGAAGACTGGCTTGATGTACTAGAACATGTGACGCAATAGATTTCAAAAAGTATTCAGGTAAATCATTAAAAATAAAAAAAATATGTGTGTATATATTATTGTTAAATTACTGATTATTATCCAATGTCTTAATTACAACTCACATACGATGTTTCTTCTAATCAAGATTGTTGACGCAAGTTGATTTCATACTATGGAACACATTGGAGAAATTTTAAGACTGATCTTGTAGGAGATTATACCTATGTTGAGGTTGCCAGAGGGTTAGGCTTATCCTAATCCCTCGAGACATACCAGTTCTTGAATAAAGACACTTGGAAAGAATTTGTCAGGATTTAAACTTCTGAAAAAGCTTTGATTTGTTGATTTTTAATTGATTTATTTTTTATTTAGATTTACTTTAATTATAAAAACCTGAAATTCAATTTTATAATAGGAAAAATGAGCTAAAGGGCAAGAAATTGCTTAGTAGAATTAATGCCCCCACACCTTATCTCGTAGGGTTTATGCTAAGGCTGATGATATATTAATGGCAGAGAAAAAAAAGAAGAGAAAAGAAGAAGCTAAGTT